>NC_051154.1:40518414-40583378 GCF_013339745.2 Dermacentor silvarum | reverse complement strand
CCTGGCATCGCGCACGGCCTTTGCAGGGAAGTGCTGCTCGAGCGGCACCGGCAACGCATGCACACGGTAATCGCTCGCCCGACCACCTAGTCCGCGAAGGCGCACCTCCACGCGCACACTGTCCTCGGACTGTCCTGCGACCAGACCATGTAGCCGAGACCCCCTGCTCGGCGGGCAGCCAGCGGCGCACGGCCGCCGAAATCGGGTGAAGGGCGCAGAGCGGCACACGCCAGCCTGTCACCGCGGTGCGCCGGTGCTCCGCTGTCGTGCAGCACCATCGAGCGCTGCAGCACGCTGTTTGGGCCCGACAGCGGCAGGTGCAGGTCCGTGTAAAAGAAGTGTTTGGCGCCCGCCAGCTTGGCTCCCTTCGCCGTCAGGGCGCCCACGGGACATAGCAGAGGGTGCGGGCACGGCCCCGATCCCACCTTGAGCGGGTCGAACACGTCGCCGGTGCTCACGCAGCGTGCCGTCCAGTTGTAAAAGTCGCGGCCCGGTCGGCGCTCGTGCACCTTCAGCTTGTACTGAGTGGTGTCGTTGAAGCCGTACGGGTCGACTTGACGAGCACGGCAGTCTCCGACTGTTGGTCGTTCGCGTCCTGCCGCAGAAACACCTGACCGAGACGGGGTAATGGAGGTGGCCTTGCCCACCACAGTGGGTCCGGGAAAACCGACGCGTGCGCACTCGCCTGGCTGCCATCGGCGCGCGTCACGGATATCAACGCCGATGATGCGACGGGGTCCGAAGAGAACGAGCTGCGGCTCCAGTGACACCGGGGCCAACAGCTGAACGGCCGGCGCCCCACGCAGCGGTCCCTCGCAGTAAGGGGCCGGTGCACGGAGAAGCTGGCGCCCAGCAGCCCCTGGGCGCGCACCAGCGTCGGCTGGAAGGGCTCTGCTGGGTGAAGCTGAGCTGGCCGCCGTCCCGGAACTTGGCGTGGACCGTGCGTGCCTCGAGCACGCGCAGCGGTGCGCACGCTGCAAACGCCATGGTGGCCTCATCGCGGAGTGCCAAGAAGAGCCGCCGGTGGCCGAGAGGCAAGTGCGTGTCGAGCAGGGCGCGTCGCGACCCGCGAGGCGAACCCACGTTCAGGGCCCGTGTTTGGCGGTCAGGTCTCCCGCACGACAACGTTCGTGCGCGCTGCGTTCGCAGCCTTCACCGTCGGCACGGTCCGGGTCGTAGAGCATCTGCAGGAAGCGGCAGCCGGGCGCCGCGTCCAGCACGTCGGCCTCGAGCAGCTCCCACGTGTAGCGCGACGAGCGGCCACCCTGGAAGAGCAGCACGGCCAGCAGCGACGCGCTGGGCGACGCGAGGAAGAGCACGCGTCCGGCGACGCGCGGACCAGCGAACAGCGCTTCGGCCCAGTGGAGCGAGCCCTCTTCGAGCAGCAGGTTGGCGCAGGCCTGCTCTTGCCCTGCTGCAGCAGTAGCGCGCGGCCCCACACGCTGCCGGAGCCCTGCAGCTGCAGCTGGTCGTCCTCGAAACTCAGTTCGGTGCCGTTCAGCTCGAGCGGCCCGTGACGCCGGGACAGGTCGTGGCGTGCGCGGCCCAAGTCCGCACACGGCGACGCCGCGTCGAACAGCGCCGGCATCTCGCGCACGCTCCAGCTGAACTCGCCCGGGGGCCCGACGAGACGCACCGTTATGTTGACGCCGGACGAATCGGATGGGGTCAGCCGAACCTCGCCTTGCACTCCTGCCATGTTGAACGGGGCATGCAAGTCCCGGTGGTCGCTGGTGCCCGCCGCCGAGCACAGCTCGAGTCAGCAGCAAACAGCAGCATCGTGTTCGTCAACACAGTGGGTCACCTGCACTGCCTGGTCGTCGTTCGCGGGCTTCTCTCAGAAACGTCAGTCGCCGACATGGCTTCGCCGGGCCGCGTCATGCCTCTGGAGCGCACGATCTCGCGCTCGGCCGCAGCGCGCCGAGAGAAACCGGTGCGGCAAGGGGGACAAAAGAGGTCTGTCCCCCCCTCTCCGCGCGTCGGCCTCGGCGGCGCGGGAGATCCGAAGCTCAGGAATCCCGAGAAAGCGTGCCAGCAGCCTTTTTTTCTTGCCACCTCCGGCCCCAAAGTTCTCGGCACTGAGGTGGGCGCGCGCCCCCTTCTTTGATGGGCCACTGCCCTTCTGGTGGTCGGCCACTGCCTTTCATCGCAAAGACTCAAGGTGTGGGGTGGGGGCCGCTTCGTGCGTGAGAAATTTCCATTCACGCATCTCGTCGGCAAAGGTGCCCGCAGTTAAGTCGTCACGGGCACCGTGTGGAATGTCTAATTGTGCAATATCTGTTCTACCCTCGTTTCCTAGAACTTTCTAATGAAGCACAGCTTACCTATCCTTTTTTTTTCGCATTATAATTGAATGCAGTTGGAAAAAATTCGTCCGCCCGCTTCAAGGCGTCCCAAAAGCAGACAATGCGAATCTATAAAACGTATAGCAGTTGACAGTTGACAAGAACATTATAGAAAGGTTCTGAGGGAAAAGATTGGGGGGAGCCAAGGCACCCCAATCAAGTTGGTGGCTCCGCCCATGACGGAACCGGGAGGTGGTGGCTCTCGGCGACGTCGCGGGCCCTCTGGACGGCCTGTCGTTGATGCGACATGTCGTATAGCAGAACTCAGGAATAAGTTGTCATATGTAATGAAAAAAAGAAATAAATTTCTCGGTCATTTGGACAAGTACACGTAAACGCTTCGTGACTGTCTCGTTTGTGCTACCAAGAGTCGGCGAGCAGGCCGCACGATACAGCTCTATCATCGCGTCGCGCAAATGATATCGTCCCGCACCGCACATCGACTCCCGCTTGTGGCCGCCTCTGTTCAACGTGCGGTTTCCTTTTCGCGGATGAGCTATACTACTGGAGTGTGAGTTCCGCTGCCTCATTTGCGGTCATCATTCGCTATAATGTCCCTTCAGCAGCCAAATGAAGAGACCTCTGCATTACCTTAAGTTCTTCATGCACACACGCGCACATGCACACATATGAATGCTATCGGAAAATTTCAGTAAAATCGAAGCATCTAGATTGTTACTCTACAACTCCGAAGCAAAAACAGTAGGGGTGGGCGAATATACCAAGTTTTGATTACTAATGGAATAATACACACTAACTATTCGTATTAAAAAAAACTATTCTGCATTTTCGAACACTAAAAGCTAGCCAAATACTCCGCCACTACCAAATGTTAAAATCTTCTTTTCTTGTCTGCTAAGCAAAGTATCCGAAATTCTCAGAAGTGAGACAACGACAAAAGTTATCGAATCTATGCAGGAACGAAATGGGTAATGTAAGCTTTGTTTTCGGTTTTGCGGCGGAAGCCTACACGACGACCTGTGATTTTTGTTTGTAGTCTGTCATTTAGGGTTCTTGGCGGTATAGTCACGTAGCAGTTTCATTTTTAAACTACAACCATTACTGTTTTCCTTGCAACGGGCGCGCTTTATATGTGTCTGTGGCACACAAGTCCTTCAGCAGCTCCCCCCTACACACAAACACACAACGTCCGATCGTATTCCCACAGACACTTATTTAGCGCTTTCGGAAAGCTAATCATACAGAAGCCGTTCTTTCTTGGAAATCTTGTTTCGAGATTTCCACCAGAGGCCTCAGAGCGTCGAAGTGCTTGCTGAGCGTTTTTATTCAAGATAAGAAATAAATGGACGCAGCGCGTAAGCAAACCATCCTGTATGGAAATGCGCCGTGCCGCCATCAGCGCGCTCGCGCGTGAACGTCCGCGTGCCCGTTGCAACACGTCGTTTAAGCGGCCGATCGTCACACGTCGGCAACGAGTCGGCCAGGCAGACGGTTGGGTCGGTTTTCGGAACCGACTCTCCCTTCGATATGTCATCGCTTCTCGTCCGCCCGTCGGCGACTCGCAGGCCCATTCTTCTCCGGTTCGGTGACTGCCGCCACCACACAGACGCTGTTAGATGAGAAAATCTGTAGCTCGCAGAACATCCGGGCCCCTTGCTACTCACGTGTCATCCTGCGAGAACGAATGAAACGAATGAAACTGTGGGCCATCGATGACGCACCGCAATTGGTGTGCGCCCGTGGCGTGCAGTGCTTTGTTAAATACAAACTGTAATGTAAAAATCAGTCCAAGTAAGGGTTGGGGTCGGATTCGTTATGGCCGCCTCGCGGAACCCTAAAACGCCGTTCACGGAAACCCTTGGTCAACAAGCTAGAAGACCCGGCGGCGCTGACATCTCCAGTTCGGCATGCCGGGAAAAGATCCGAGTGTCACCGACGCTTCCTTGTGGAATGCGTGTCGGACCGGAAGGCCTTTCGCGTTCTTGAAGCAGCGCGGCGATCTGCTCTTGCCGTTAACCAACGGCCGCAGTTTGCACGAGACATCCATATTTGCAGCGAGCTAACTGAGACACGCGCCTTGCTAATCTTTCCTCCATATATCATGCACTACCCTTCAGATTCAATCTCTTGTGTGACACTGCCAAAACAGTGTCATTTCGTCGGCATTTAATATTTCCGGCGGCGGGGGAAGTGATCGTGGGCCCGTTGGGAGAAGCGCACTTGCAGGGGTGCGGTGATCTGCGATCGATATATCGAATGTGAACGGGAGTTGTATACACGAGTAGTACAGTCCTATACTTCTGCATGGGATGTTCAAGGGGACAACTGTTGGATATAGACAATAATTTTATATATCCGGCTAATATATATATGGGATCTGCCGATGTCCCAAAGGTAAAATGGGCAAGTATACCTCCTATTTTGAAGCGCAATTAATACAAAGCCTACCACTACAAGTGTCCTAAACATGCAGTGGTTTCTTTCGAAAGCGAGTAGAAATTTTAAAACACATTTTTTCCATGTGCGTAGTCTCTTCATGGACGCGATGACAATGTCATCGCGGTAAAAGTGAGAAACTGTAAGCGCACAGGGCTTCTACAGGAATATGGTTATTTTGTAGTAAAAAACGCTGCAGTTATGGCCCTACATATGATAGCCGTCCTCAGAACGTAATTGGTTGCATAAGTCATTAGTGCATTTTCTTTTTCTCAGTCACATATCATCTCACATGCTTCCTACACGTGCATCTGTGTAGTCTGTGTCTTTCTGTTGGCGCTACTGCCGGAATACAAGCCTTTTGTGCGACGGTCTATATTGGGCACATCGTGGTAAAAAATGCCTACACAGGTGTTTTGACGACGCCGGCACACAGCTGAGGTGACGGTACACACTGTTTCACCGTCGAGCGACGCCACATCTTATTTTACGCAACTTTCAGAGCCAAATTAAAATATGATTCCTTGCTTATGGAATAAAATCATGCTCGCGATTCCGTCAATGTGACACACGATCTTCAATTACCCAACCACAATCCAAAGACATGTTCCGAGCGGTAAACAGTCTCTTTAAAAACACAGCCAGCCATGGGTAACAAAACGCACTAAAACTTACAGGCGTTTAAGAAAACAAAGTCAGCTCCTCACTTTAAAAAAAAGTAAACTTGAATTACTACGCGAGAACATAAGCCAATAAAAGAAAAGGCTAACAATGTCTATTTCGCATATCTAAACAACAGAACGAAATCAAATCCCAAAGCGTTCTGGAGGTCTACCTTAAGCAGCGTGGTACAAATTCTTTGCTAATACAAGAGTAACTATAAATGGTTAGGTACTTTGAGATGAATGAGCTAAACTACGTGTCTGAACATTTTTTCTTTTTTCGGTCAGTATCTTTCAACCTATGCATAACTGCAACAGGATTTTACCTATAAGAAATATTCCGCCCATGCAGTCTATGGAATCTAATGGCACTGAAAACCTATTAAAGGCCATCCATGAAAGAAACGCTATTGGCCCGTATGTAATTTCGCGACGTGAATTGAAGCGTTGCACAGGACCGCGTTCCCTATATTTCACTTAATTTTGAAAAGTATTTCTCTAGAGGTATTTTACCATATGAATGGAAAACCGCTCACTTTGTTTAGTGGTGGCTCGAAAAAAGATATTTGGTAACCACAGGTCCATATCACTGACATCAGTCACATGCAAACTACTTGAGAATATTTTATATAAAGAAATAATGAAACATCTAATTGAACATAATGTACTGATCAATCACAACAACAATTTCGTAAGGGACTGTCTTGTAGAAGTTACAACACAACTAATTGAATTCTATCATGACTTGGTATTGAGCGTTGATGCCATGTGGACAAGTAGGCGGTAATATCTTAGATTTCCGTAAAAGCGTTCTATATGGTATCGCACTCACTCACTAAACATTGATGTCACTGTATTTAAATGGAAATAAAATTACTTATCTCAAAGAATTGTCAATTTGTTGTTTCGAATGGACAATGTACTGCATGGAATAAGAATTTAAATATAGAAAGTGTGCACACCTTTTCTTTACCCACCTTTCCTTTACCAATGCATAAATCCCAGTACTGCATAAATAACGTATTAACAGAGTCCTTTAATACTTCTCTCAAAAAGTATCAAATGAGTCCGGTACTATAAGGACAATAATGTAGATATAAATATCAAGGCATAAAATGTCACCGGACTGCTTGAGGAAGCCACATGTCAGTAACGTCATATAGCTAAACCTGGTAAAGCACTGAACTTCATTTAGCGGAACTTGCGATTTTTGCGTGTGTATCTAAAGGAACATTAACACTTATGTGGCTCGTATTCGGCCAATTTTGGCGTACAGCTATGTCGTGTGGAACTCCGCCGCAGTGATACTCATTACCACTCTGCAGCAAATGCAAAACCGAGCTGACAGGTTCGGCTCGTGGCGGTATGGAAGGAGAGATATTTGCACCGCATTGAAAGGTGAGCGTTGTTGGGAATCGCTTCCTGCCCGGCGTTGAAAACTGATGCTGAATTTTCTATATTTAATATGCAATCCCTACTGAAACGTTCCGTATGCCATTCAAACAATCACATGTTTTCTGTTTAATTCCTGCGGAAAGATTGGACTGCATATGACAGGTTTCAGTAGGGATAATAAGACAGTGGCGCACCGACTTGGGGGGGGGGGGGGGGGGGTTCGGGTGTTGGAACCCCAACCCTGAGGCCGAGTTAGCATCCCCCCCCCCCCCCCCCCCCCCCCCCACGCTTCCAGCCCCACCAGTCCAACGTGTACCTTCAGTGCTCTGTTCACATTGTAATTACAATTCAGGAGGTGGCTTGAGGTCGAATTGTCCTGATTAGCCAAAACACTCTATCACTGCCGTGTATTAATTTATTCCCTCTTAAATTACTTAGAGTAAACTGCTGAAGAAATAAACATCGCCATCATCCTTGGTGTCATTCTAGTATTATAATTATTAGGCATTTTATTTGCTGTTGGATTCCTCTGGCTAAAGCAAGGAAATTGCATATTATGCAAAGTGCTTGCTTCACCCCCCCCCCCCCCCCCCCCCCCCCCTGGAAGATCCTGGGTGCGCTACTGTAATAAGACATGGAATTAACAGGCACTTGTCTAAAGGAACCTCATTATATGTCAAACCGTAAGGATCATAAGCGAAAAATCTTAAAGTATATATAATGCCATACCAAGACGCACATGTATGCTAACTCATTTTTCGTAAACCTGTGGAACAGACTGACGAAAGAGCAAGTGTAGTGCGCAAACGAAGATATATTATTCTGTTCGTTGCTGTAAGCACCCTGCTGTAACGCCCTTGGGCACTGCGAGGTAATCTTTAACTAAAGAATAAAGAAAGAATTTGCAAGTGCGGACCTGAGCTAAAGCTCGAGTCTCAACCTATATATAGATTCGGCACTCATGTCTTGAAGCGACTATGCATATATAACGACAGGCGGAAGAAAAGTGCGAAATGAAAGAACCTCGTTAATAAACACGTTCCTCGCTGATTCGTTTTCGCGGTCGTAATGTTACTGAAGACCGGTCTCCGTTAGCATGTTCGCGTAAAGCATTTTTTGGAAACCGTGAATACAGCGGGGTTCTGTGGTATACGCATAATTGTGCCCGTTGAGAAGCAACCGCAGTGCCCTAAGCGAGAGCAACGCCGATTCGCTGGCCTCTGAAAGCAAGCGGCCCGAAGCTTTCGCTGAGTGCACAGAAAGTTGTGACTGGCTCGATGACACCTAGACCATATACCAGGCAACGAGGCGTCGATGGAGGTCAGGAGGGCGGCGCTATAGTGAAGTCCGGCTCACACCACCCACCCACGGTATGCGCATTTCCGCACATTTGCAGTTCGTACGGCGTCGTCTCGAAGGGCAGACGAGTACGCAACGGGGACAGGCGTTACTATCCTCCCCGCGAATCGAGTCGGGGACCTTTGGCGATGCGCCGGTGTATCCGGTGTCGCCGCGGCCCCACGGCCGATGATTGAGCCTGAAGTTGCGAGTGGGCGCACTGCCTCCGATTGCCGGCCGCGGCTGCACATATCAGGTGGCGCGGTGCAATTGCACAGTGTGTGATGGATTCGCCGAGGTTGTGGAGGTGGGTGATTGCGCCTCGGGCTGATTAGTTGGCACACCTATTTCTCCTTTGCTTTCGGGCGCTTCTCTTTTCGTTCTCGAGCTCATCGAGAAGCACTTTACAGGCGTCACCGGCAGGGACGGAGAGCTTGCATAAAATGCTGCCCTGCACGTGGCACGCTGTTGAATTGAAAAGTTCGCTGTGCCGGCGTGCGCGCGCTTTAATAAGCCTTGCCGCGACGAGCGATATGTTTGTGGAGCTCGGCCGCGGCATGGGAGGCGCGGGTGCGTGGGAGGCACGTATATAACGGCCGAGGCGGTCAGTGTGGCCGGTGATCGTGATGATGCGACGGTGAACTTGTTATACGCGGCACGTCCTCGTTGTCCGAAGCCCGTGGGACGGCGTATAACGCGGACAATAACGAGCGCGTATACGCAGACCGGGCGACTTGCGGCGCCCAGTGCAGTAACGAAGGCACAAACGTGACAACGACGGGGAAACAAAACATAACAACGTCATTGGTGTCAGAGGTCACGCCAAATAGGAGCCCAGGATGACATTATCCGCCCGCAGAGATTTTGGAGCTTTTCGACGTGATGGCGGGGCAGCGGAAGGCTCGGCAGCTGAAATGAGCAATCAGCCACGGCATATTGCGCCCTGTGTCCTGTCTGCTGCTGCATCGAATGTGTGGCACACGGTTCGGTATGTGTGTTCATCAAAGCGTCAATAAGGTCACTTGATATATAAACGATTTTGACACCTGCCGGAATGGGCGTGCATGCCCCCTCGCAAGAGAGCCTTCATCAGGTAGCCGCGCGTCGCTGTCCTTCCTAGCTTGGCTGCCTATCAAGCATCACCTTGTATACGCGTGCCTCGCACTTTGCGCTTGTGCTGCGTTTTCCTGGCTCAAGGACGTTGTTCGGTCCTTCTTCCGCGGGGACCCTTTTTATTGTGTCTGTTGGGCGTGTCTGCTCGCGGTGGCTCATTTCGGATCGCTCGCACGCCCCGTGGCTTCACCCTCTGAACCTCAGATGTTTCTGAGTCGTGCTGCAACTCAGGCCAACAGGCCGCAACCTTCGGACGTGCACGGCCCGCAGTGGCTATGATTAGCAGGCTCTCGGGAGATCAGGAAGTGCAAGTCAGCTCGCGCCGTCATAGCCTTGATTCTACGGAAGTGAGATCTAATACGTGCAACTGCCTGGAAAGTGTTTTCTGGATGTACGTACGTACAAACCACCAAAAAAAAATAATAATAATTTGAGGTCTAAGAAATGAGCTTGGGATAGCGAGCACGGATCATTTCACCCGCGGTTAAATAGATATAATGTTTTGAATGGAATGCGGAGAATTCTGCCCGCATATGTATCGCCGCCTACATGCGGTGAAAGAGCTGTGCCGAAGTATAGCATATATGCTATACTTCGGCATGTCACTTGACGTTCGCAGGTCCGCCGCGAGGCCCGCACGCCCTAAGCCGCACAACGCATCCGCATTGCAAAAGGTGCCAAATAAACGGCTACATTTTTTAGTGGTATACCTGCATGCGTTCCAGCTGCTTCGAAGGTCACGGTTTCTTTATTGAAACGCCGACATGTTTCAAGCGTGTATGTCATCGAATCTGCAGTGATTCCCAGGGCGCGAGTCGCGTTCCTTGAAGCGCACGCTGGCGAATAGTCCCCGACCAAGTGCGCTGGGATGCTTGGAGTGGTACGTCCAGCATCGGATTTGCCTTTCCCCCCGAATCCACAGCGAGTGTTGAAATAACGTAATCGGTTAGATAGCGCCTTAACCTAGCTACGGAAATGAAATATTGTTGTAGGAAGCGATCGAAACGAACGCGCGGCTAGGACACCAGCGTCGCGCATGTCTAGAGAGTATTAAAGTTTTGATGCGAAAGCATGAAATGGCCCATTGAGCGAAAAAGCCGGCGGCTGTCGTCTGGAAAAGCGAAAAACGGCACCTAAATTCCCATTGGCTGCGACGCCACGTCACGTGCGCGCCTCGACGGAGCAGAGTGGGCGAAAGGGACCACTTGCTGCAGCCACAGCGCGCCAGGTGTTGCGTGAGGGGAGAGGGCATCGCCGCGACGCCACGTCACCCTCGCGCTTGCCATCCGCGCGTTCTTTGTCCTCATAAGCTCTCGCTTGCGTTCTAACTGCGCCTCGGCAATCACTATAGAGAAATTAATCTATAAAAACAATTAATTCGAAAGGAAAAAATTTGGCGCAAATCACTTCCGAAACTACGACCCCACGCTCAGAAGCCGAGTGCCTGAGTCACTGGGCTAAGCCAATTTTTTTTTTTTAATTTCCAGCTTGGCTACAAGCAAGCCTAAAAAGGTGTTTGTGATCACAGATCACACTCGTTTTATCTGCTATAAAGCATCCAGCATTTACATCACAGTCAATTGTCTTATACACATCCGTACTTTGACAACCATTTCCACAAAGTATTCATGCACAGATCGACTTTGAACATCAGAGTGTCTTTATGCCAACAAACTACGCCATATATAGCATGCACCCCGAGTAAACCAACGCCTCCTAGATGGCAGACCTGTGCACTCTGCCTAATGACATAGTGCTACTACAGTGGCTAGAATAGGGAAGTGTGATTACCGCCCGGCGGCTCCTATGGCAACCACCGTCGCCGCTTGTGATGCATCCGCCAGAGGGCGCTCGCACTCGTTTATACGTCTAGCTGCGCGCCCGATACGAATTGGTCCGCGAGTTTCTCCCGCTTTCTGTTGGAAATTCTCGTGCGAAGTAATGTTTCGTGCGGTGCCGAGAAGTGTTCAGGGATGAGCCGCCGTCAAAGTCGCTGTTTTGTGCCTGTCTGCACGACTGGTTACAAATCGTGCAAAAAGAAGTCGCTCTTCGGGGTACCGTAAGACGAGGAGACGTACCGAAAGTGGCAGCGCAACATACCTCGGGTGGACAAGCCACTCGAACGAAATGCCGCTTTGTGCGAACTGCATTTCGATTCGCAGTTTGTGTCGCGTCACTTTGAACACATCATCAGTGGTGAGCTGGTGCGCCTGGAAAGGAGCAGGCCGGATGCGATACTGACGATCTTTCCAAACGTCCCCAAGTACATCTCCAAGCCAGTGCCTAAGAAAAGTAATCCGAAAGAAATGTTGGACCCACAGTTTGCACCTCTGCAAAAAAGAAATAGCGAATCGACGTGGCCTCTCCCGACACAATGGATGAAGCACCCACGCTTGCCGCCAACTCTGGATTACCAAAATGTGATCGTGCCTTCCAATCAGTGGGGTAAACACATTTTTTTCTGAAACTTCCCTTTTTGTCGCATATAGCGTCTGCATACTGGGGCCAATCATGAGCTTGCTTCGCGCCCAAAAGCTTGTGCTGTTTCGTTACGGGGACAGCATGATCGAACACTAAGTGTTTGTACGTGGTGTCGAGCTCTCACTTGATGAGCACTGCGATCCTCCATCCCTCCTAGAGGCTGTTGACAGCATGCAGCTCTGTTCTGACGCTGCGCGGTCGGTGGAGTTCCCTCTTGCGCGCAGCTCCAACATGACAAGCTGGTATGAAAGCCTCTACCCCACGAAGTGCAAGGGGCTTGTAAGTGGCCCTGAGAAGTGCTGCATCGCCTCCAAGTACCTCAGAAGGCTATTGCTCAACCAGAGGTGTCGACCTAGGCAGCTAAAGCGTAAGGAAAATTACGCCAGGAAGCTATAGGCAAGGACCCAAGCTACGGCGCGCCGCCTAAGAGCCAAAGCGAAAAGCTTGGACGAGGCTCTCGCGCAGCAAAAACAGGCAAATCACGCGATTGAAGAAAGTGCACTGAAGAAGAAGATCGAGAAGCTCCCACCCAAACAGAAGACAGCAATCATGCAGTGCTTTGAAGCTGCAAAAATGATCAATAATTGCACCATATTTTGCTTATAACATACCAGTTTTCAAGAAATCTTGCAAACGTGAAAATATTGAGCGAGCCAAGGCAACTCTTATGTAACATAATCATCGGTGCATGCCAATTAAGGGCAGTTAGATATATTTAAGTGAAATCCAATTGCTCGGACTCAATTCATCTTTGCAAGCAAGAACAGTTGTTTTCGTTCAAGCGTGCGTTTATAGACAGTAATTTCTGCGTAAAATAAGACCGCAGTGAAGCAAAACTCGAGGCGTGTCCGCGCGGCCTACGAGGTAAACATGCCAAGACGGCCTAGATCTCGCAAGCAAATGACATGTTGGACGCGAATTTATAGGGCTCATATGTCGCTATAATATTGCTGCGATCTTCGCGAACACGAGTGGCTGAGCAAGATGTGCCATTCGAGGTAAAGAAAAGGTAATTCGCATCGCGAATCGGGGCGCTTATCCGGCTAGTCGATCATCGGGCCTGGTCGGGCGACGTGAATACAAGCGTCAGCGCCGCCTTGCGGCTGCATCTGAAACGCGCACGCGAGCGGAAGGGGCTTCGTCACACTTCCCTATTCTAGCCACTGTAGTGCTACGTCGTGGCGTGATGTCGCGGCGATGCCCCCTCGCCTCACGCAACACCTGTCAAGCTAGAGCGGCAGCAGGTGTTCCTATTCGCCCGCTCTGCTCCGTAGAGCGGAGAGCACGTGACGTGGCATCGCAGCCATTGGGAATTTAAAAAAAAGTATTATGGGGTTTTACGTGCCAAAACCACCATTTGATTATGAGGCACGCCGTAGTGGGAGACTCCGGATTAACTTTGACCACCTGGAGTTCTTTAACGTGCACCTAAATCTAACTACACGGGTGTTTTCGGCATTTCGCCCCAATCGAAATGCGGCCGCCGTGGCCGGAATTCGATCCCGCGATCTCGTGCTTAGCAGCCCAACGCCATAACCACTAAGCAACCACGGCGGGTTTGGAAATTTAGCTGCCGTTTCGCTGTTACGGTAGCCAGCATTTTCGCTCAGTGTCCGTGGCTTTTGATGCCTTCGCATCAATAACTTCCTACATAAAACGTGAACCTACATTGTCGGCTCACATGCATCTGTAAAGCACACCTATCTGTTAACTTAATGTTGAATTATATTTAACGAATTCTTTCATTTACTTAATTTTCTTTGATTTAGCCATTCTGCATGTGTGTGTCACTGGGTGTGTGTTCTTCGCCAATCCTCCAAAATGGGCATGGCCCAATGTGACACAAGAGGTACAGAACCCGTAAATGTTGCTCGTTACGTGTCGTAGTTTTCATAATACACCTGCCGTCACCATTCTTTCCTCGACAAGAGAGAGAATTTATTTGAAGGAAGGCAGAGAGGGGTCGGCCTGAGATATATAGCGTGCTCCAGCCTGCGACTCTGCAAGAATCATGCATCGCCTTCGTCCTCAAGGCATCACTGCGTAGACGTCTCACACCATATGCATTCGCCTGATTTGGAGTTTGTATTTCGGCATAGCTTGTGAGCGATGCAGTGCATAAACATAAAAATTGCGTGATAAACATAAAAATTGCGCATAGATTCTAACGTGTGCGTTGGGTATGTTATTGATGTGTCGTGGTTTATGCTATTTGTATGCTTCATCTTTGCGTTCTCTCGTTATTTTGTATCATTTACTAAATTGTATGTTGCGTATCAGCTGATGAAAAAAAAAGAAAAAAAAACATCGCTATATTTTTTCCCGTCGACACGGTTCTTGGGAGTGGGCAGCGCTACCCGGACGAAAGACAAAGGAAGTAGACAATATGAGCGCTGATACGATACGATACGAAGTAAACGATACGAAACTTCCTTTGTCCGTCGTCCGGGTAGCGCTGCCCACCCCTAAGAACATGTTCAGTTACCAACTCGCCCAGCTTGCTGTGTTAATACGGTATAGCAGCTGTAATGGCTACAGTGTTCTGCAGTGATATGACAGTAAAATGGTATTTGAAAAATATGCAGGTTTCACGCGCTGTGTCAATCAATGTTATGCGACGCATTCTGCAGGTATAGACGGCTATATCCAGCATCGTCTATAGGGTTCTGCAAAGCGTTAGCAGATGGAGCAACGTGTTTGTGGAAGTGTATGCAGTGTCACGGCCGCTGTAAAACACAAGTGGCATGCAGCGTGTTGTGTCGAGCATGTGATAAAGCGGAGGAAACAACTGTATACATATTGTGATACAATGTGAACAACTCGGCATTCGCCATCCGAAGACGTCTCCGCCGGAGGCACTCGGACTTGAAGACGCCTCTTGGTTGGTGCAGTCAGCGCCAGTCGCTTTGACTAAGCGACGCCCTCGACCGCTGTAAAACGGCAGCCGACGAGGCGGCAGGAACCAGTCAATAGTCGACAGCGACCATATAGGCGGCTGTGTAAACGCAACTGTATCTAACTATATAGTGCGACTATGTGCTATACTTTCCCTCTTACCTGCATTTCTTGTCAGTGCGACTATACTCTGCTTTCTTTCCCCTTTATGTTTGTTACTATTTCTGTTGTGATCTCACTTATCGTTGCGTACGTAACGTTCACCCCTGCCCGCTACAAGTGCAAAACAATTAGCAGTGGCTTAGGTCGGCTATATCAGGATATACGTAGCGTTTGCCCACATCGTTCAGAACCGGTAGATTTGGTGACAAGGGCGGGTAACGATACCCATTGGAACGCTAAAGAGTGGAATATTCTGCTTAACGAGAAAGTTCTTGCACGTTGTACAAACCCGAGCCACGGTTTCACCCCACTCAGGCGGTGCCGCTAAAGTCAACGTTTCAATCATGGTACTACTTACCGGCGTCAAATATTTCATGTGCCACAGTCTTTCACACACGTCGCACACATATCCAAACGGATTGTTTACGAAGTCCGTCTCGAAGGTCCGAGTCGCACTGGCGCTTTCGCTAAGTTTCACTGTATAGTCAGTCAATCGGCGAGCCTTGACGTCATCGACGGCGTCTTGTTGTTGCTGCTCCTGAGATGGTCGGGCACGTCGCTCAGAGTCCTGGCGACGCCGCTTTGCTAGACGTTAATCCATTTGCTCCGGTGTCTCCGCAGCATGTTTAGCCTTCTTTTGTTCGTTCTTCCTACGCTCAACCGCTAATTGACAGGCAACTACTTCGGGATCCGATGAGTTAAGCTTCTCCGCTCTTCTGCGCCGCTGAGCAGCAATTTCGCTCGCCTTCTCCATGACTATACCACACTGGCAAACGCCCAGCGCAAACGCCAGGCCCAGTGCAAACGCCGGGCAAACGCCCGGCGCGCCAGCTGTGCGCCGTGTGACGTCACTGCTCCTCGCGCATTCGCAGCGCGGGTCTCCAGGAGCCACGCGAAACTGCTCAACCTCGGCCAGTGTAGCTCACGCTTCAAAACGTCGGTGATATTACTATAGTACTAAGGAATTGTAGCTACAGTGCCTACGGGGAGCGACAAGCATGGCGGTTCAGCCAGCTAGCACGCGAATGGTGGTTAGTATATAGATTTACCTAAACTAGAGTGTACTATAGCACTAGCCTAAACTTAGTCTTTGTGGCTTTAAATGGCTTTGTCGATTTGCAAGTTGCTCATGTTCAACAGAAAATTGCGTTATAAATGCCACAAATCGCAACGTTTATACATGTCCGCAGAGTTACTATTGCCTTGCGCGTTTAGAAACAACACGCTTGGTCCGAAATTTTGGCCGATAAAAGCAGATGAAGCGTAGTAAAAAAAAATCACAGCATATCCACGGGGTGAATGATGATGAGTGGGCGAAGCTCCGGAGGGAATCATCGGATCTCCCGCTTAAGGGGACGCTAGCACAAACGCGTTAGAAACGTGCAGTACTCTCTAGTAAGGGGGAGCGGCCACAGCGTCTTACGCAGCCATTTACACATGCCGGAACGTGCACCGCGTTTGCCGACGCCATCACACGACTGCTGAGAGAGTATACCCCCTGTATTCATAAACGCTCCTCGACTTGAACTTGACTTGCCACCGCCTTGGGCAGCGCGTTCGAAACGCGTTGAAGGTAAGGCGGAGAGGCCACAGCGTCTTACACCAGCTTCTTACACGGGCCGTAACGCGCTAGCACAAACGCGTTAGAAACGCGCTAGAAACGCGGCCTTTCGTTAATGTTGGGTATTTATTGCCATCGTGGTGCGTGTGTCCATGTCCGCTTCGTGGCGTAGTGGGCTAACGCCGCGCGCTTGAAAGCGAGGGGTCCCTGGTTCGATTCCGCGCTACGGACACAACTTCGGAATTTTTTTCTCATTTTTCTCAGACTGGTTACACACTACTACTACTACTACGACGACGGGGACGAACTGGTGCCGCTATAAGGAGCTTCGCCCCTAAAAGCAAACCACTACAGAACGTCTGAAGCCGCACGCTCGAAGATCGGACATACGTATATCCACGTACCAGTCATTATTGCCATATGGCAGCTGAGCGATATATAGCAGCGTCACAGTTACCTCTATTAATTTTAGTTGTAAAGTAAGAAAACTATATATATGGCTAGCAGGACGAAAGTATGACAGAAACTGGCCCCCTCTCGCCTTTATAAACAGCCCGTCGCTATATATTTTACGGGACTCACGCTGACGACGCGCCCTTGCTTTCGCCCGTGTGACGCACGTGCCATTCGTCTCAAAGAACTATATCGTTGGTGTTGGCAGCAGAAAAGGGTGCGTGCGATGGTGGTCTAATGGTTGTAGCATTGGGCTATTGTGTTGGGAGGCCCATAAGTTCGATCTCATACCTTCGGTCACTTTTTTTTATTGAAGAGGCTCGAAACGAGGTTATAATTAGGAACCTCCTATATATACTGTCAAGTGCCTGGGATGAGGCGAAGAACGAAAAGTGAAGGAAAGCCACAGAGATCAACCTGAAATACTCACTCTACGCTATAGTGGATTTTGTGGAGAACAAGGTCGTATAACATCGGGGCTTCAACCGTATTGAGGCTGTTATTGATGAAAACGATAGCTTTATTGAAGGAGGTTAAAAAATATGTATTTGATAACCCGCATCGCGAAGTTAGTATGAACGCCCTGCGTTATAATATGAGGTAATCGGTTTTCGCTCTCAAATATCGGCCACACCCTGCACTTTTTCAGAAGCTGGAACTTTTTGGCTGTGTTTTCAGACGCTACTTGAGCGCTACCTGGCGATATAACTGATGATGTTATGCTGAATAATTCCAACGGTAAAGTCTGCAGCCACGCAAAAGAATACATAAATATATTAGACACCTGCATCTGTGGCGTCTATCCCACGCGTCTCATTCTGCGTTGAGCCGGTTATACTATGTATATAAACTGTGAGCCAACTGAAAGCAACGGAAGCTTACTCCACTCAGATGAGTTGGTTGGAATACCAATGGGCATACTGATTTATGCTTTTAATGAAGCGTAAGATGATGCTTCTCTACACGGGCGTGTACTCTGTCGGTCTCAGTGAAGATTTGAGGCCTTACCTGGAAAGGTCGGTGAGCGCCTAAGCATCCAACCGTGCATGATCCTCTTTGAATAAAGTTTGAACTTTATTTTGATAACAAGAGAGAGAAAAAATTCGTAGGCCCTTCCACTCCGTGAAGATGGTTAACCAGCGAAGCTGAAACGTGTGGTCCCGCGGTGTTTATCGCTGGGTTAATCCCAAAGTGTCCCACGAACCACTTCGTGTATATTTACGATTCCTGACACGACACCATTGTCATCCACTGACGTCAGTTATGCATGAGCGGCCGGACAGCAGTTTCACAAGTGCACTCAGCTGCCATCTACCTCACATAACATCAGGCTATGCCCTTCCATATCACCCCGTCAAACCACCGTGGGTGACGGTTCAACCTTCGGTATGCGTGCATGTCCCCGGCATACTAAAGAAATCATTGGTTCCCGTTAGCGGACTACAACAACTTGCTCAGGCATACATCTGGTCAGAATACCAGACCTATGTTCATGTTTACAAAGACGGATCCGCGTCACCAAAGGCATCGACAGTAGCTGTTGTGATACCAGCCCAGCAGATGACTCGAGGTTTCATTCTAGATCATAATTATACATCAACCGCTGCAGAGCTTGTGGCTATTCTAGAAGCGATTCGCCACATCTGCGGGGAACGACCTCAAGAGTGATGCATTTTCAGGACTCAAAACCTGCGCTGCAAATTTTGGGATGTTTCCTGCGCCACACCGCATATCAGGTTTTGTCACTGCAGATCACCGAGCTATACTTTCATGCGCTCAAGAAAAACACTACCGCATAGTGTTCCAATGGATCCCGGGACATTGTGGGCTCTCAGTGGTAATAAGATGGCCGATGCTGAAGCAAGGCGCGCCCTCAGAAATGGCCTGCGAACTGTATGCTGTTCTCTAGACTGGACATCACATGCCTCCTGTCGGAATTAATGAGGAGTGCGACGAGAAGATACTGGGTCCAGCCAGACGCTCCTCGCGTCCGCCTTAAAAGGCTGGATCCCGATATGCAATTTTCTATTCTGCGTGGAATTCCACGCCCTCATACATGCCTGATACACAGACTGCGATTAGGCGTCGCTTTTACGCGCAAATGTTTGCACATAGTTGGACGGGCAGACTCCCCGGACTGTTCAGTGTGTGGCGTTGTAGAGACTATATATAAACCATGGGCTCGTGGTGTGCCCTGAGTATGCGCGCAAAAGACTGACACTGGCAGCTACCTTGAGGCATTTATACAATAGAACACTGTCGAAGGACCTCTTGCTATAGGCGCACGGCCACAGAGTTGGCAAACGATAGAGGCAATGCGTGCTCTTTCACGTTTCTTAGGCGACACGGGCCTGGACTCATGCGTGTGATAACATTTCTGCAATGTGTCCTTTCACCTCGTTTCTCCCATTATCATCACCCATTGGGACCCTCTTTCTTCCCCTCTTCCCCTTCCCATACGTAGAGTATAGCAGGCCAGATACTCCATTTTCCGGCCAACCTCTCTACATTTTCCAATCAATAAACTACTTCTCAATTATGAGGTTACACACGTTCGGCTGCGACGGAGAGAACGACGTCACTGGTGGATTTCCCGCAGTTGTCGCTTGAGTTCGATGTCTATAGAGTTTGCTCGACGGCGTGGTTAGCAGCATTCGTCCGCCATTGCCGCTTGCGATTCTTCGAAATTAAATTGCTTCAAAATTAAATCGGTCCGTTACGTAAGACAATGAATGGCTCATACCGCCTTAAGCAATGGCTCATACCCCCGTAAATTCGGCCTCCCCATTACGACGACAGAAGAGAAGTGAAATTCTACGCTGGAATGATTAGCGGCAACGCAGCCAGCTGTGGAAGCAGACGACGACAACGAACGCGGGAGCAGTGGCACGAGCGCGTGCCGAGCACGAGCGCAACCCGAGAGGCACCAACGAGCCAGCTACGGAAGAAGACGATGATGCTCGAGCCAATGCTGATGATGATAGTTTTCTGTGGACAGGCGATTTCGCCTAGACATATAAATCTTCGCTTTTAAAAGTGCCTCCGCGCCTGTAAAAGCGCCAAAAACGCATATAAACACTGCTACGCTTCACGCATTTCACCCCTGAAGAAGGAGCCGGTCGGGCTCCGAAACTTCGGGTTTTTAAAATAAATTTTGGTTGGAGTTTTCCTTCTCTAACGTGCACTCACGTTGCAGTGCGGCTTTTTTGTGTCAAAAAACTACCGGGACACAGTTATCCCACAACATAGAACGCAATACACACCTAATTATGTTCAGATGTGATTCCCGCAAAAGTTCCAATGTCCATTTGGTGGGCCGACGGGCCGCGACGCGGCCGACGTCACGTCACACGACTCGCAGCCTTAAAAACATGGAAGGAAAAATATAGGAGGGAGCATTATGTCAAGCAACCAGTCTTGGCCAGCGAACGCTTCGTGCAGCCAGCAGTGGTGGCCCAACACGTGACCTCTTGCGTCGAGATCACGAAGAATCGAGATTTGCCGAGACGTTTGGTGACCTGTATAGTTCTTATTCGGTGCACGCTCGGCCGGCAGCTGCTCACATGCAGGAAGGAAAATTATTTTTTCCTTGCTTTGCTTTTTTTTTTTTCCTTCTTTTTGTTTATTTCAGGAGTTTCAAATGGTTTCGAATGGGTATTGAAAAAAAAAATATCAACCGAGAATACTTAACCTATACCGCGCGCTCCGACGTATCCTCCGTGTTCTGACGTTTTCACCACGTGTTGGGCCACCACGTACAGTCGGCGTCAATCGCGTTGCGGTAGGCTCCCTCCTTTTTCCTTCCTCCATGCCTAAAAATGGTTCGAAGGAGGTGTTGCTATTACACCGGTTGTAGGTCCTGCATGCTCCTCGTAGCGCAATTATCACTCCCGACACACCTCGCGTATTAGACAAGAGAGCCATCTCACAGAAATTCTAAATACGTTTAATGAATGTCCGGGGCTAGCGGACTTCTGCGACGGTGTCGCCTTCTATTCAGTGGCCCCTGCGGCCGCGGGTCCCGTGTCGGACTTCTTTTCTGGACTCGGTTCTTCCTTGGTGACGATAATGTTGCTGCCGACGATTTCGGCCTTGTAGCGTACGCGGAAGTCCAGATCCCTTGGTTACCCAGAGCACATGCTTGACGTCGCTAGCAGTGCCGCGAGCGTTGTCCTGCTTGTTCTTCACAGGACCGTCGAACTGTATATGCCGGGGGATGTTCCCGAACGGCGGCGCTCGGGCGAACGCCTTGCATGTTGCCGCTGGTGTGTGGCGCGTTGCCACCTGAACGTTCCGACGGAGAATTGTTTATGCGCGGGGGCTTCTTGGGTTTGGCCCCCAGCGCGTCGGACTCGGGAAGGCCACCGTGGTGGGACAGGCGCACAGTCATGTTGCCACCTCCGGCGGCCCTGTACTTGCCGCCGCTGCCGAAAGCCCGATTCATCGGCGACACTATGCCGGGCACCTCGTTTCTCTTCGACAGGGCTGCCAATGCGCAGCAGTCGTCGGCTCCGAAGGCCGCCCTGAGCGAGGATGGTAGTGGGACGACTGCCGCGGAGTTCTTGTTCCTGAACGTAGCGGGGACGGGTGGGTGGCCCGGCACGCGAGTCGTCGTGGTCGGCGACGGCAGCTTGTTCGCCATTGCCAGGACAGGCGGCAAGTGCATATGGCCCGCGAGAGCCTTGTTCTCCTTTCGCGGAATTCTCGGGTTCTGGTCCCTGGGCCGGTACGAAGGTGGCGCCCTCGGCGGCGACGGCGAGCTGCCTACTGCTTCTGGGTACGGATCTGGTCTGTCCTGCGCGAGTGGGCCCGGCGTCCATGGCGGCGCGGGGGACCTCCGAGGGAATACTTGACGCGTTCCTCGGCGGCCCCGGGAGCGCGAGGACGTTTGATGCCACAATAATGATCTGGGCCGGCCAAACAGTGGCCGTGGAATGGGTGGCTCGCCGGGAGTATAGCCATGTGCCAGCTGACAGCTGCAGCAGCAGCGGCTCCCTTGGTCGCGGCAGGTATACCAATCGAACGTGTACCCATTCCACTCAAAAGGCAACGTCTTGTCCGTCCTCGCCGGGATGCTGGGCCCACCGCGTGCTCCTGTTACCTCGGATGGTCGTCCTCCTTGGAAGGGCACGAAGTTGAGTGAAACCAGAGGACGGTACCGCGGAGGCCACAGAGTACGCCTGCGGGTGGGCCGCGTGGCCCAGTGCGGCGGGATTCGTCCAGGGGCCGCCGTCCGGCGTCGTTTGCGGGCTCCGCTGTCCCTCATCCAGACTCCGGGGCAGAGACGGAGAGACACTCAGCGCGAAGGGCTGGTTTTTGAGGGCGCACCAACTTGGACGGGTCGTGTCCGGTGTCCGAAAAGGAACTGAGCCTCCCGGTGCTCAGTGTCGGCCGCCCCGTTTCTAGCTGCTGGCTCGAGCGTGCGGGTGGCCACGAGGTCCCGCGACCGATCCCCGCGACACCATTTTTCGTCTTCCTTCGCCTCCAGCCGCGATGTCACTTCGGACTCTCGTCTAGAACAGCTCACGGAAGTGGGTTTGTGCCATTAATTGAGGCTTCATCATCATCATCATCAGCAGCAGCAGCAGCAGCAGCAGCAGCAGCAGCAGCAGCAGCAGCAGCAGTTCCCACGCTAGAGCGGTATTGCTGAGCGGCCAGTCGCTCAGCAATTTTGCGTGTATTCGCGGCATCTTTCACGCTCGGAAAAACACTTTTATGTAGCACGTACTGAGCAACAGAAAGCTGTATCGGGAGCTTCTCATGTTGCTCTACAACTTTCCCATTGACACTATTCTTCTAATTATAATATTTGAGAAGCTAATTAAGACTAATTATATAATTAGGTGGAATGCAAAAAATAATCTGAATATCACCAACCGACGGCAAACAACATTACATTACTTCTGTGGAGCTACGTATACCGAGTAGCAGCGCTGAAGTCTGTTCTGCCCGTGCTGTTCGAGTAGTGTTGCGGGGAATTGGTCAAGTATCGGGCGGTTTATTTTTCTTTAGCTTTGTTTAGTACTTTCCTCTTATTTTGTAATTAATCTGATTGTGAGTTCCTAATGTCTATTTCTTCTCCCGGCCAGAGGTCTTTCCTCTGGACGGCTTCGCTTCCCACTATAATGACATTCCTATAGAAGCTTTCTTGCGCAGTGGCATTCACAGCGTTCCAGTGGCCCTAGTGCCGACCAATGGAGGATTCATCCGCGTGAAAAATCCAAAGGCGATTCAAGAAGAGCTGCGGAAAGCAACCCCGCACTTCCAAAGCATAACCGACGTTCGACAGTTTGGCAGAATTCGACGATGTTCGACAGTTTCGCATTATATGCTGTTCGCCGGACCAGACCTGTGTCTCCGACCGTCTGCAGTGTCAAATGTTCGCGAATCACCCGGTGAGGTCTTTTATTCCTCCTCATCTAGCTTGCGCTAAGGGGCTAGTTCGTGGAGTCGACTCGAGTCTGTGTGCTTCCGAGGTCCTGCAGATGTTCACCCCGGCAGGTGCCATCTCAGTCTACCGATGTTCACGCATTTCTAATAATCAGAGTCCCCACAGAGTCGGTCATTGTCACCTTTGCAGGCACAACTAGGCCGTCACAGATCAAGGCGTGGCCCTTATTATACAGGGTGGAAGCACTTTCTCCCCGCCCAGTGCAATGCGTTCAGTGTTGGCGATATGGCCACATTATTAAGGGATGTAGGTCAGATGTTCGGTGCGGAGAAGGCCACGATGGAAAAACGTGTTCCTCTCAGAGCGAACGATGCTGTTTGTGTGAAGGTTCTCACCCTGCGGACTGTACGAAATGCCCTGCGAGAGACCAAGAGCTTGAAATTATACAAATTATAGAAAGGAAACGGTGCTCGCGTCGTGAAGCTCGTGCCCTTGCATTAGAGAAATCATGTGGTTATGCTGAAGCTGCTGCTCATCACTCCAAAGCTATGGATGCATCTCTTGGTGATGTTGTAGCTGCAGCTGTAGAGAAGGCTATGGCAAAAGCCCTTGACAGTTTATTTACGAACCTTTCAGAGAAAAGTGGGCAAGTTTTCACTTCTCAGATGTCGCAAGTTTTGCATGTTACTGCGCGTCCACGTGTTCCTTCTGGAATCACAGTTTCTGATGACAATATAAAGAAACACCTATCGGCAGAGGCCTCGCCTCGCAGTACAGATGACAATGCAGCTCCCGCAACTCCTGTCGAACCTGAGGGCTTTAACAGTCACGAGACCGGTTCAGATACCACTGAGAACATGGATTTGGATGCTCGAACGTGTAAACGTCGTGCTTCTCCAAACTCCCCGAGAGCAACTACCCTCCATAAACTAAAACCTAAGAAGAGTCAAAATGACAGCTTAACAAAGGATGATTTCCTAAAGGATAACATTCTACAGACGGCAGTAAATACTGCCGGAATATCGTCAACATAGGAAGCTTGAAAGTGCTGCAGTGGAACTGTCGTTCCATTTTTGCTGCAGCCGCTGATCTGTTATATCTCTGTGAAGAACTTTCTCCTGATTTGATTATTTTGCAAGAAACTTGGTTATCCACAGAAAAGAGCTTTCATTTAAAGAATTATCGCAGTTTTCGTCTAGATCACCCTTCTCGTAGAGGGCGATTAGCATTTTTCATCTCAACAAAAATTTGTCATAGAGCTAAGATTAGTCACCAGTCATTCTCTGCTGAAAGTGAGATTCTAGCATTGGATTTAACGCTTCCTGGATGCGCCCCATTTTCGGCAGTCAATGTTTATTTTCCTACAGGAGTTCTCAATACACTGCAGGTTCTCTTGATGCCGCGCTTGCAGCCTCCAGAAAGGATCTATAGCTGGTGACTTTAATTCTCACCACGTATCATGGGGTTATCGGTCAGACTCTTGTGGTAAAAGATTGTTGGATTGGGTTCCGTCAAACAATCTTAACTGTGTAAATTCGAGAACCCCAACTTATGTATCCGGCAAATCGCGTTCGGTGTTTGACCTAACTTTTTCCAGTTCGGGTTGTGTAATTTTCTCCTGGTCTGCTATCACCTCGGACACAAATAGCGACCATCTTCCAATAATTTCTGAAGTCATGCGACCAATTAATTTGGTCGAAAAGCATGTCTGCACCTATGTTAACTATAGTAAATTTCAAGATTCACTGCAATCAGCTTTAAATAAACAGGTTGGCCTAAATGATAAAGTTAAGGCAGTTAATTTGTGTCAAGTGATAAGTGACAGTTACAAAAAATCCAGCTTCAGTATACAGTCAAATAAAGGGGTACTTATTCACCACGGTGGAATCCGGACTGTGAACGCGAATATAGAAGAAGAAAGGCAGCCTGGATAAAGTTACTGCATAATCAATGTCCACGTAATTGTAATGACTATAAATTTGTTGCAGCTACATTCAGGCAAACAGTTGACAAAGCGAAAGAAAATTATAACACTAAACATTACAGTTACCTATCGCAGTCTAGTAATAAAAAAGCCCTATTTAGGTTTCTATATGGTATAAAAAGATTGTTTCAGCCCCGATAAATGTAGAGTCTGTTAGCTTAACTTCCACTGAATTGGTACAGTCACTGGAGGAGATTGCAAAAGGCTTAGAGCGTCGATTCACATCACTTCGCCCCTATCATATACCAGCGCCTGAAACAGCTAATGATTATATAGCAGTCACATTAGAAGAATTAATGAGAGTGGTAAAGATGCTGTCAGCTTCAGCCCCAGGTCCTGATGGCGTAACTACAGCAATGATAAAACTATTATTCGAAATATCTCCCGGGGATTTGCTTAATTTTATAAATTGCTCAATTAAAAATGCATGGATTCATCCAGATTGGAAGGTTGCCAGAATAATTCCGCTACTCAAAAAGCCGGGTGATGGACATACACTAGACAACATTAGACCTATTTCTCTGACCTCAAATCT
Source organism: Dermacentor silvarum (assembly GCF_013339745.2). Lineage (NCBI taxonomy): Eukaryota > Metazoa > Arthropoda > Arachnida > Ixodida > Ixodidae > Dermacentor > Dermacentor silvarum. Next base: position 40,557,666 of record NC_051154.1, on the reverse strand, counting down.
CGTAAAGTTAATCGAGAGAGTTCTGTAATGGTCACATCGATAGGTGGATAGGCGAGAACCAAATATTAAGTGATTCTCAAATAGGATTCAGGCCCGGCTGCTCAATTTGGTGTGCTCATGTTGACTTGGAGAGTCGAATTCAACTCGCTCGCCGCAACAACCAGTACGCGGCCTTAGTGACATTAGACATTGCGAAGGCGTATGACAGTGTCGATCACAGTACCTTAATCAACAGACTCGCAAGTGTGAGTCTCCACAGTATGTAATTGCATGGATTCAAAATTTTCTAAGCGGACGCACATTTTATTGCTATCAAAACGGTGTTTCTTCTCACAGTTACAAACAGACAAGAGGCGTTCCTCAAGGTGCAGTACTTTCCCCCGTATTATTTAATATTTTACTAAATCACATCCCGACACATCATGACGTACAGGTATACGTTTACGCTGATGATATCGCATTTTTCTCGGTATCAAATGATATACATAGCTTATATAAAACTTTACAATCGTATTTGAATCAGATTGAAGTTTGGCTAAAAGGAATACAAATGTCGCTAAATGTCAGAAAAATTGCAATCATTGCTTTTCCCTTAACTTTTCTTATCCGAATAACCCTGTCGTATGGCCAGGAGATTATTCCGCAGGTGCAATCGTTAAAATATCTGAGAATGATTTACACAGAAAAGCTTAATTGGAAGACACACATCTCGCATCTAAAGGAGCACGCGCAGTTGGTTTATTACGAAGAGTCAGCAGCAATCGTTTTGGAATGCGCAGGGAGACCTTGCTGATGATTTATTGTATGTATGTCCGCCCCATTCTAGAGTTTGGATGCGTGTTATTTTCTGGAGGTCCTACTTATAAATTACGCCCTCTGGTTCTTTTAGAACGCGAATCACTACGTCTATGTCTCGACCTTCCAAAATATGTAGCCAATAATATTCATTATCATGAAACTCACCTGCCTTCTCTTAAAACTCTTTTTCGTATATTGACAGTCCAAACATTACTGAACATATATGCTTCTCCCCAGAGACGCTCCTTCTATATGTTTATTAGAGAACCGACTGCATTCTTTGAGAATCAATGGTCCAGACTGCATTGTCCCCAGGTAGTTTTTGTGCAGAAACTATTAGAGCCATTACAAATATTAATCCGTGATGTGGGTTTTCAAAATTTCCCAACTGCGACAGTAAGCGTTGAATTCGATGATATATTTCCTAATAACGCTAAACTACTGCCTATTCGATACCTAAAGAAAGTTTGCTAGATGACCACCTCGAGAACCTCCAAATAAATGCAGTAATAGCCACAGACGCTTCTGTCAGTGAAGAGAAGGCAGGAGTGGGTATTTTTTCGGCATCATTAAATTGGTCTTTCTCCCTTCGACTACCCGACTTTACGCCAATATTTCAGGCGGAGTTATTGGAGATCATCCTAGCTCTACGAAAACTTCCCACATCTATTACTTCAGCCGTAATCTTAACCGACTCCTTGTATGTTTGCTTCCCACTCGATGCCGACTATGTGGAGAAAATCATGGCAGCTCAGACTGTAAATTTCAGGAAGAAAAATGTTGTCTGTGTCATGAAGCTCACGCTGCAGACTATTCGAACTGCATGGCGAAGGAACAAGAATTAAGAATACTTGAAGTGGTGGAACGCAGGCGATGCTCACGTAGAGAAGCGTTTACTGAGGTTCAAGGAAGATCCCAGGGCTATGCAGGTGTAACAGCTCGTCAACCCGCTGGCTTAGATATTTCTGTATCCAAGGCCATAGCACAGGCAGTAGAGAAGGCTACAGAAAAGGCCATGGAACGTCTTGCAACAACTATTTTTGGATCCTTGGCACAAATGCTGTCTAGTCAGCTGGCGCAGCTCATTAACACAACCTCTACCCAGGTTCAAGCATCCCAAGTTTCGAATATTCTAAATCTAGCTCAAAACCAAACATCGTCACCCAATCCGGTAACTTAACTCTCCTTGCGCAGGAACGTCTACTCATATAGAGACGGAACCAGAACCCCTAACCGCAGATTATGAAGAATTTCAGGATGTAGACATGGAACTTAAGAGTCTGAAACGCACCAGATCTCCTCCCCCCAAAATTTCCCCTAAGTCAAAACCTAAACAATTTGTAAAAGAGAATCTTTCCAAGAAAGACTCCTTGAAAGAGAGTATTTTAGAGCAGGCGGTTTCCGCTACCGTTCTATCTTCACCATAGGCTGTCTAAAAATCTTACAGCGGAATTGCCGTTCGATTGCTTCTGCTACTACAGATTTATCATATATTTCTGAATTTTCCCCAGACATAATTGTATTACAAGAAACCTGGCTCTCAAATGATCAAAAGTTCTTCCTAATAAATTATCGATTATTTCGTTTGGATCGCCCTACCAGGCGTGGTGGCGTTGCTTTCTTGATTTCAACGAAATTTTGTCACAAGGCCACGATATCGTATCAATGTATGTCTGCTGAATGTGAAATTTTAGCATTAGACATAACACTTCCAGACTGCTCCCCTTTTTCCCTAGTTAATTTATATTTCCCGGCAGGAGTGCAGGATACCCGATATCTAGACATCGCATTAGTTTCGTGCAAAAAAGACATAATACTCGCTGGTGACTTCAATTCTCATCATGTGTCTTGGGGATTTAAAACTGATTTGGGTGGAAAACGCCTGTGGGAATGGACTCTTGACAATAACCTTACTTGTCTAAATTTAAAAGTTGTTGCGTTTGTTCGCGGCCAGTCTCAATCAGCTCTAGATCTCACTTTTTCCAGCTCATATTTAACTATATCCTCGTGGAAAACTATAGACTGTGCAACCAACAGCGACCATTTTCCTATTATCTTTGAGATTGATTTCTCGGTGATTTCCTTCAGAAGAAAACATCACACATTTGTAAATTATGGCAAACTTCAAAAGGAGTTGAAGTCTACGATGCTCTCCCGTATGAATATGCAAGAGGATATTAGGGCTATGAGTCTCTGTGCAGTTTTAAAAACATTCCTTAAAGAGTTCAGCTTTTAATGTAAACTCCGCACCAGGTAAATCTTTCAGTCCGTGGTGGAATTCAGAATGCACGCGGGCTCACCGAAAACGGAAAGCTGCCTGGAAGAAACTACTCTGTAATCAATGTCCGAAAAATTGGAATGATTACCAATTCGTTGCTGCATCTTTAAAACGTACGATAGCTAAAGCCAAATATGAGTATGACGAGAATAAATTCACTTATCTCTCTAATTCTAAAAACATGAAAGCCCTTTTTAGATTTTTACGCTCACGAAAGATGATTCCGGTTCCAGCAAATATTGACTCTTTCGTCCTTTCGCCACGCGAATTGTCCGAATTATTGGAAAATATTGGAAAGGGCCTAGAAGACAGGTTTTCTTCAATGGTTCCACCATACCAATTGAAATCACTACCGCTAGAAGAATTTAAGGAAGTTACGTTTCAAGAATTGGCGGCTTCGCTCTCTGCCTTCTTCAGCGCCAGGACCAGATGGAGTTACCACAGCCGTGATAAAAATTCTGTATGAATTGTCCCCGCACGAAATTTTGAATATGGTAATTTATTCATTAAAAAATACCTGGATACCCTCAGAATGGAAAATTGCTAAGGTAATTCCGATATACTCAAAAAACAGGGAGGTGGATATTATTTAGATAATATTAGACCAATTTCTCTCACATCCAACTTGGTTAAAATAATAGAAAGAATTTTGAATGGCCGAATGACAACATACATAGCTGAAAACTCAATACTTAGCCCCAGTCAAATTGGCTTTATATCAGGGTGCTCGATATGGTGTGCGCACGTAGATTTAGAGAGTCGAGAACAACTTGCACGTCGTAGGAGAGAATATTCAGCGTTAGTGACTTTAGATCTAGCTAAAGCTTATGATTCCGTGGATCATGGACTTCTGATAAAGCAACTAGAGATGTACAGATTTCCGAAATACATCACGGCGTGGATTGCAGAATTTTTAAGGGACAGATAATTCTACTGTTTTCAACGCGGATGTTCATCGTCTAGGTATAGGCGGAAACGCGGAGTACCAGAAGGATCAGTGTTATCTCCTGTTTTATTTAATATATTTTTAAGTTTCATTCCTTCGCTCCAGGACATTCATGTGTACGTTTATGCCGATGACATCGCTTTTTTTCGCGTCCAATGATGATATAAATTCATTGTATCAATCGTTACAAAGTTGCTTATGCATCCTTGAAACTTGGATTGATAATATACATATGTCTCTGAATGTTAGTAAAAGTGCACTTCTTGTATTTCCTTTAGATGTTCCCATTAATATTTCATTGGTGTATCGTCAAGAGTTCATTCCCCAGGTGAATTGCCTTAAATATCTGGGAATCACGAATGATGGGTCACTAAACTGGAGAAGCCACATTGAAAGAGTTGCGTCTAAGGCAACTCGTGCTGTGGGATGGCTACGTAAGATCAGTAACCAACGATATGAGCTGCGAAGGCATACATTGATTATGATATATAAAATGTATGTCCGACCCATCATGGAATTTGGGAGTGTCTTGTTTTCTGGCAGCCCAGCTTATAAAATTGAACCTCTGATAATGTTAGAAAGGGAAGCTCTACGATTGTGCCTTGGACTCCCTAAGTTTGTTGCCAACACCGTGCTGTATATGGAAGCGCGAATACCAAGCTTAAAACGCAGATTAAGGAATCTTACAGTTCAAACATATCTAAAAAGTTACGAATCTCCTCAAAGAAGATCAATGTATATTTTTATTAACGAACCAAGTTCATTCTTTAATAGTCATTGGTCGCGATTACACACCCCTCAGATCGTATTCGTACAGGCACAGCTATCACCATTGAATGTGCAAATTCAACGCATTCACCCAACAAGTCAATCAAAAATAAGCCTCCAGATAGAATTTGACGATACTTTCCCCTCAAATGCTAAACTAATGTCATACCAATATTTAAATGATCAATTACAAGATTACCTTTCTCACCTGGAAACAAACAACATCATAGCCACTGATGCTTCAAAGTCCGAAGAGAAGGCTGGCGTAGGCATTTTCTCTCCTTCTCGCAATTGGTCCTTTTCTATTCGCCTTCCAGATTACACGCCTATTTTCATAGCAGAACTATCACTGGCCATTGTTCTAGCGCTACGTAAACTTCCTCCAAATCAATCAACAGCTGTCGTAGTTACAGATTCTCTATCGGTATGTGTGTCGCTTTCCACTGAAACGAATTCAGCTCTCCTTAGCTTGTTTCACGAGTTAGTCCCTAAAAGTTCACAAAACATTAACTTGCTGTGGGTTGCTGGCCACCGCGGTTTATATCTAAACGAAATGGCAGATTTATTAGCAAGAACATCTCTAAGTGGACCTTTGATCCCTGTTTTACCGGATACTTCTTACGTCACTGCATCGAGATACAGAAAATTTTGTTTGCAAAATGATTTAAGCAACTTACCGCTGAAACCATCTCCAGACTTTCAGCATCTCGGTTTTTGCTGGAATAAGCAGTGGTGCTCTTCTCGGCAGTTGGAAGTTACTTACACAAGACTACGCTGTCGCATACCACAATTGAATTTTTATTTACATAGAGCTGGTCTCACGATGTCCCCCCTATGTCACAACTGTAAGGAAATTGAATCAATAGAACACTACTTTTTATCACGCAGACGATATTCATACCACAGAAAGTTATTACTGGAAGCTCCACTCTACAATATTGGATTAGGTTTAAACATACCAGTATTGTTATCATTTGGGGCCTCAGCACTAGGCTATAGTCACAGAGACGTGTGTTGCGCAGTAGTTCATTTTTTAACTGAAACAAAACGGTTACCCTGCTAATGATTGCATTTGTATTCTACACATCAGATGCATTCATAACACCTAAATTGGTTTCTCCAATTTGTTTTGTTAATATTACCTCCCCCTGGTTGTAACAGCTTTTCACTTTCACCTTTTCAGTTAGTCTGACTGCTCGCTCGCATGGTAATCCAGTTATTGCAACATCTGCCTTTTTTTTCTTTTACTTTGCGTTTCTTGTTTTCAAATATGAATTTTCTTTAGCATACCCACTGCCGCTCGATTCTTGGCCTATCCCACTTAGTGGGTGCGAGCCATGACATAGGTTCATCATCATCATCATCGTGGCCACTCGCACGCTCGAGCCAGCAGCTAGAAACGGGGCGGCCGACACTGAGCACCGGGAGGCTCAGTTCCATTTCGGACACCGGACACGACCCGTCCAAGTTGGTGCGCCCTCAAAAACCAGCCCTTCGCGCTGAGTGTCTCTCCGTCTCTGCCCCGGAGCCTGGATGAGGGACAGCGGAGCCCGCAAACGACGCCGGACGGTGGCCCCTGGACGAATCCCGCTGCACTGGGCCGCGCGGCCCACCCGCAGGCGTACGCTGTGGCCTCCGCGGTATCGTCCTCTGGTTTCACTCAACTTCGTGCCCTTCCAAGGAGGACGACCATCCGAGGAAACAGGAGCACGCGGTGGGCCCAGCATCTCTGCGAGAACGGACAAGACGTTGCCTTTTGAGTGGAATGGGTACACGTTCGACTGGTATACCTGCCGCGACCAAGGGAGCCGCCGCTGCTGCAGCTGTCAGCTGGCACGTGGCTATACTCCCGGCGAGCCACCCATTCCACCGCCACTGTTTGGCCGGCCCAGATCGTTCGTGTGGCATCAAACGTCCTCGCGCTCCCGGGGCCGCCGAGGAACGCGTCAAGTATTCCCTCGGAGGTCCCCCGCGCCGCCATGGACGCCGGGCCCACTCGCGCAGGACAGACCAGATCCGTACCCGGAAGCAGTAGGCAGCTCGCCGTCGCCGCCGAGGGCGCCACCTTCGTACCGGCCCAGGGACCATAACCCGAGAATTCCGCGAAAGGAGAACAAGGCGCCCGCGGGCCATATGCACTTGCCGCCTGTCCTGGCAATGGCGAACAAGCTGCCGTCGCCGACCACGACGACTCACGTGCCGGGCCACCCACCCGTCCCCGCTACGTTCAGGAACAAGAACTCCGCGGCAGTCGTCCCACTACCATCCTCGCTCAGGGCGGCCTTCGGAGCCGACGACTGCTGCGCATTGGCAGCCCTGTCGAAGAGAAACGAGGTGCCCGGCATAGTGTCGCCGATGAATCGGGCTTCCAGGAGCGGCGGCAAGTACAGGGCCGCCGGAGGTGGCAACATGACTGTGCGCCTGTCCCACCACGGTGGCCTTCCCGAGTCCGACGCGCTGGGGGCCAAACCCAAGAAGCCCCCGCGCATAAACAATTCTCCGTCGGAACGTTCAGGTGGCAACGCGCCACACACCAGCGGCAACATGCAAGGCGTTCGCCCGAGCGCCGCCGTTCGGGAACATCCCCCGGCATATATAGTTCGACGGTCCTGAAGGACTTCAATGCCGCCAACAAGCAGGACAACGCTCACGGCATGGCGAGCGACGTCGAGCAAGTGCTCTGGGTAACCAAGGGATCTGGACTTCCGCGTACGCTACAAGGCCGAAATCGTCGGCAGCAACATTATCGTCACCAAGGAAGAACCGAGTCCAGAAAAGAAGTCCGACACGGAACCCGCGGCCGCAGCGGCCACTGAATAGAAGGCGACACCGTCGCAGAAGTCCGCTAGCCCCGGACATTCATTAAACGTATTTAGAATTTCTGTGAAATGGCTCTCTTGTCTAATACGAGGTGTGTCGGGAGTGATAATTGCGCTACGAGGAGCATGCAGGATCTACAACCGGTGTAATAGCAACACCTCCTTCGAACCATTTTTAGGCATGGAGGAAGGAAAAAGGAGGGAGCCTACCGCAACGCGATTGACGCCGACTGTGGTGGCCCAACACGTGGTGAAAACGTCAGAGCACGGAGGATACGCCGGAGCGCGCGGTAGGTTTTAGTATTCCCGGTTGATATTTTTGTTTTTTTCAATGCCCATTCGAAACCATTTGAAACTCTTGAAATAAACAAAAAGAAGGGAAAAAAAGCAAAGCAAGGAAAAATCCTTTCCTTCCTGCATGTGAGCAGCTGCAGGCCGCGCGCGCACCGAATAAGAACTATACAGGTAACCAAACGTCTCGGCAAATCTCGATTCTTCGTGATCCCGACGCAAGAGGTCACGTGTTGGGCCACCACTGCTGGATACACGAAGCGTTCGCTTGCCGAGGCTGGCTGCCTGACGTAATGCTCCCTTCTATATTTTTCCTTCCTTGTTTTAAGGCTGCGAGTCATGTGACGTGACGTCGGCCGCGTCGCGGCCCGTCGGCCCACCAAATACACATTGGAACTTTATCGGGAATCACTGTGAACATAATTAGGTTTGTATTGCGTTCTAGGTTGTGGGCTAACTGTGTCCCGGTATAGTTTTTTGGCACAAAAAGCCGCACTAGTTGCAACGTGAATGCACGTTAGGAATAAATGAGAAGGAAAACTCCAACCAAAATTTATTTTAAAAAACCCGAAGTTTCGGAGCCCGACCGGCTCCTTCTTCAGGGGTGAGATGGCGTGAGGCGTAGCCGTGTTTAGATGCGTTTTTGGTGCTTTTACAGGCGCGGAGACACTTTTAAAAGCGTATCTTTATATGTCTAGGCGAAATCTATACAGAAAACTACCATCAACAGCATTGGCTCGAGCGTCGTCTTCTTCCGCAGCTGGCTCGTTGGCTCGTGCTCGTGCTCGTGCTCGGCACGCGCTCGTGCCACTGCTCCCGCGTTCGTTGTCTTCGTCTGCTTCCACAGCTAGCTGCGTTGCCGCTAATCATTCCAGCGTAGAATTTCACTTCTCTTCTGTCGTTATTACTCTTTGGCGCAACGCAGGCAGCGACGCACAAATCGAAGCAAGCCTTCAGGAAGCAATTAATACAGTACAAAACTTTTTAAAGCCCACGGGCCTCAGACTCTCAGCAGCTAAGTCCGAGTTGCTGCTTCTGCCACCGCTACACGGCCGCAACAACGGCGAACCAACTATACACCTCTCCACAACGGACGGCTCGGATATCCCGATAGTGTCGTCGGTTCGAATTCTGGGCGTTACCCTGCAGGAGAATGGCAAAAACGACTTAACAGTCGCACATCTCATCAAAAAAGCTGATGCAGTCATTCACCTCGCCCGACGCGTCGCTAATAGACACGCGGGACTCACAGAAGAGAGCTTACTACGCATCTTTCACGCGTTCTTAATGTGCCACGTTCACTACGTTGCCTGCGCTCACCCGTGGAGCAAAGGCGATGAAACTAAAGTGGACAACCTCATCCGCAAATGCACGAAACGAATACTTGGTCTACCCATGACGGCAAGCACGCAGCGCCTGCTAGGCCTTGGGGTACACAATACGTTCAAAGAAATCACAGAAGCACAAAGAATGTCCCAGCTCATACGCCTGTCCTCGACAGCTGCGGGCCGGGACCTCCTCTCACACATAAGTCTTCCTATCCCAACTCAAGTCAATGACCCAACACCATTACCGCAACACCTTCGTGCTAAAATCACAGTACTACCCTTCCCCAGGAATATGCACCCGGTGCATAATCAGACTCGAAGAAGGGCACGCGCTCAAGCCTTACTAAAAGCGGCCACCCTACACGCGACAGACGTGGCTTTCGTAGATGCCGCTAAATACGCAGACAAACCCTACTTTGCGGCTGCGGCGGTCGCCCCAGACGGGACAGCCCTTAATGAATGCTCTTACCATACAAACAAAGAAAGCCTGCGAGGCCGAACAAGTGGCTATTGCCCTTGCTCTAGCCCTCCCTCAGCGCGACACAATATTTACCGACTCCAAACCCGCTGCACTGGCATACCGCCGCGGTACACTATGCCAGGCGGCCTTAAGCATTCTAGCTTCCGCTCAAATAAACGAAGACAAGCACATCCACTGGTTTCCGGGGCATGAAGGCCTCAACGTTCAACCAGGGGTCCCCAACGGCAATGAGCTGGCCCATAACCTCGCGCGAGATCTTACGCGCCGCGCGGGGACGCGGGCCGGCTCACCGACCGGGAGCCCCAACACGCACCCGGAGCCACTCCTCTCCTATCACGAGATTTGCTCGCACTATAAGTTATCGAGAAAGGAATTCCCTTCACCTCACCCAACACTAAATAAAGCACAACAATTAACGCTTAGATCGCTGCAAACGCACAGTTACCCCAACCCCTATATATGCAGCAAATACCTCCCAGATATAAGGCCAGAATGTCCTAAATGCCAAAATCCAAAGTGCGACTTAGATCACATGCTGTGGCAGTGTCCCGCGCTAAACGCTTGCTTCGGGTCTCCTGCCACCGAGGACGACTGGATCAACCACCTCAGGAGCCCCGACAGGGCCCTTCAACACCAGGCCGTCCAGAAGGCCCAACAGGTGGCTGGCGAGCTCCGACTCCCAGTCCCCACATGGGTGGAGCCACCGGGCCGGCCCCCGTAAGGGGTGCCCAGGCCCCTTCAGGACCATTAATAAAGTTAATTCTCTCTCTCTCTCTCTTCTGTCGTCGTAATGGGGAGGCCGAATTTACGGGGGTATGAGCCATTGCTTAAGGGGGTATGAGTAATTCATTGTCTTGCATAACGGACAGATTTAATTTTGAAGCAATTCAATTTCGAAGAATCGCAAGCGGCAATGGCGGACGAATGCTGCTAACCACGCCGCCGAGCAAACTCTAGGCATCGAACGCAAGCGAGAATGGCGGACTTCGGGCATACCGCCAGTGACGTCGAATTCTCTCCGTCGCAGCCGAACGTGTGTGTACACAACCTCATAATTGAGAAATACTTTAATGAACCCTCGGAATTAACCCAGTGATAAACACCGCGGGGCCACACGCTTCAGCTTCGCTGGTTAACCATCTTCACGCAGTGGAAGGGCCTACGAATTTTTTCTCTCTTGTTATCAAAATAAAGTTCACACTTTGTTCAAAGAGGATCATGCACAGTTGGATGCTTAGACGCTCACCGACCTTTCCAGATAACGCCTCCGATCTTCACTGAGACCGACAGAGTACACGGGCAGAGAAGCATCATCTTACGCTTCATTAAAAGCATAAATCAGTATGTCCATTGGTATTCTAACCAACTCATCTGAGTGGAGTAAGCTTCCGTCGCTTTCAGTTGGCTCACAGTTTATATACATAGTATAACCGGCTCAACACGGAATGAGACGCGTGGGATAGACGCCACAGATGCAGGCAATAGTCTGCATATTTATGTATTCTTTTGCGTGGCTGCAGACTTTACCGTTGGAATTATTCAGCATAACATCATCAGTTATATCGCCAGGTATATAGCGCTCAACTAGCGTCTGAAAACACAACCAAAAAGTTCCAGCTTCTGAAAAAGTGCAGGGTGTGGCCGATATTTGAGAGCGAAAACCGATTACCTCATATTATAACGCAGGGCGTTCATACTAACTTCGCGATGCAGGTTATCAAATACATATTTTTAACCTCCTTCAATAAAGCTATCGTTTGTATCAATAACAGCCTCAATACGGTTGAAGCCCCGATGTTATACGACCTTGTTCTCCACAAAATCCACTATAGCGTAGAGTGAGTATTTCAGGTTGATCTCTGTGGCTTTCCTTCACTTTTCGTTCTTCGCCTCATACCAGGCACTTGACAGTATATCATCATCATCATCATCATCATCATCATCATCATCATCATCATCATCAGCCTATATTTATGTCCACTGCAGGATGAAGGCCTCTCCCTGCGATCTCCAATTACCCCTGTCTTGCGCTAGCGTATTCCAACTTGCGCCTGCGAATTTCCTAACCTCATCATCCCACCTGACTTTCTGCCGTCCTCGACTGCGCTTCCCTTCTCTTGGTATCCATTCTGTAACCCTAATGGTCCACCGGTTATCCATCCTACGCATTACATGGCCTGCCCAGCTCCATTTCTTCCGCTTAATGCCAACTAGAATATCGTCTACCCCAGTTTGTTCTCTGATCCACACCGCTCTCTTCCTGTCTCTTAACGTTACTCCTAATATTTTTCGTTCCATCGCTGTTTGTGCGGTCCTTAACTTGTTCTCGAGCTTCTTTGTTAACCTCCAAGTTTCTGCCCCATATGTTAGCACCGGTAGAATGCAATGATTGTACACTTTTCTTTTCAACGACAGTGGTAAGCTCTCAGTCAGGATTTGGCAATGCCTTCCGTATGCACTCCAACCCAATTTTATTCTTCTGTAAATTTCTTTCTCATGATCAGGGTCCCCTGTGAGTAATCGACCTAGATAAACATATTCCTTTACAGACTCTAGAGGCTGACTGGCAATCCTGAATTCTTGTTCCCTTGCCAGGCTATTGAACATTATCTTTGTCTTCTGCATATTCATCTTCAACCCAATTCTTGCACTTTCTCGATGAAGGTCCTCAATCATTTGTTGTAATTCCTCTCCATTGTTGCTCAATAGGACAATGTCATCTGCAAACCGAAGGTTGCTGAGATATTCGCCGTCGATCCTCACTCCTAATCCTTCCCAGTCTAAGAGCTTGAATACTTCTTCTAAGCATGCAGTGAATAGCATTGGAGAGATTGTGTCTACTTGCCTGACTCCTTTCTTGATAGGTATCTTTCTACTTTTCTTGTGGAGAACCAAGGTAGCTGTGGAATCCTTGTAGATATTTGTTAAGATATTCACGTATGCCTCCTCTACTCCTTGATTACGCAATGCCTCTATGACTGCTGGTATCTCTACTGAATCGAATGCCTTTTCATAATCTATGAAAGCCATATAGAGAGGTTGATTGTACTCCGCAGATTTCTCGATTACCTGATTCATGGCATGGATATGGTCCATCGTAGAATATCCCTTCCTGAAGTCAGCCTGACAGTATATAGGAGGTTCCTAATTATAGCCTCGTTTCGGGCCTCTTCAATAAAAAAAAAGTGACCGAAGGTATGAGATCGAACTTATGGGCCTCCCAACACAATAGCCCAATGCTACAACCATTAGACCACCATCGCACGCACCCTTTTCTCCTGCCAACACCAACGATATAGTTCTTTGAGACGAATGGCACGTGCGTCACACAGGCGAAAGCATGGGCGCGTCGTCAGCGTGAGTCCCGTAAAATATATAGCGACGGGCTGTTTATAAAGGCGAGAGGGGGCCAGTTTCTGTCATACTTTCGTCGTGCTAGTCATATATATAGTTTACTTACTTTATCTACTAAAGTTAATAGAGGTAACTGTGGCGATGCTATATGTATCGCTCAGCTGCCATATGGCAATAATGACTGGTACGTGGATATACGTATGCTTGTGGCTTTTTTTTTTTTCTACGCTTTATCTGTATTTATCGGCCCAAATTTCTGACCAAGCGTGTTTTTCTAAACGCGCAAGGCAATAATACTCTGCGGACATGTATAAACATTGCAATTTGTGGTATTTATAACGCAATTTTCTGTTGAAAGTGAGCAACTTGCAAATCCAGAAAGCCGTTTACAGCCACAAAGACTAAGTTTAGGCTAGTGCTATAGTACAGTCTTGTTTAGGTAAATCAATATATTAACCAGCATTCGCGTGCTAGCTGGCTGAACCGCCATGCTTGCCGCTCCCCGTAGGCACTATGTAGTTACAGTTCATTAGTACTACAGTAATATCACCGGTGTTTTTGCACTTGTAGCGGACAGACGTAAACGTTACGTCCGCAACGATAAGTGAGATCAAAACAGAAAAAGTAAAAACATAAAGGAAAAAAAAAAAGCAGAGTATAGTCGCACTGACAAGAAATGCAGGTAAGAGGGAAAGTATAGCACATAGTCGCACTATATAGTTAGATACAGTTGCGTTTACACAGCCGCCTATATGGTCGCTGTCGACTATTGACTGGTTCCTGCCGCCTCGTCGGCTGCCGTTTTACAGCGGTCGAGGGCGTCGCTTAGTCAAAGCGACTGGCGCTGACTGCACCAACCAAGAGGCGTCTTCAAGTCCGAGTGCCTCCGGCGGAGGCGTCTTCGGACGGCGAATGCCGAGTTGTTCACATTGTATCACAATATGCATACAATTGTTTCCTCCGCTTTATCACATGCTCGACACAACACGCTGCATGCCACTTGTGTTTTACAGCGGCCGTGACACTGCATACACTTCCACAAACACGTTGCTCCATCTGCTAACGCTTTGCAGAACCCTATAGACGATGCTGGATATAGCCGCCTATACCTGCAGAATGCGTCGCATAACATTGATTGACACAGCGCGTGAAACCTGCATATTTTTCAAATACCATTTTATTGTCATATCACTGCAGAACACTGTAGCCATTGCAGCTGCTATACCATATTAACACAGCAAGCTGGGCGAGTTGGTAACTGAACATGTTCTTAGGGGTGGGCAGCGCTACCCGGACGACGGACAAAGGAAGTTTCGTATCGTTTACTTCGTATCGTATCGTATCAGCGCTCATATTGTCTACTTCCTTTGTCTTTCGTCCGGGTAGCGCTGCCCACTCCCAAGAACCGTGTCGACGGGAAAAACTATAGCGATGTTTTTTTTTCTGTTTTTTTTTCATCAGCTGATACGCAACATACACTTTAGTAAATGATACAAAATAACGAGATAACGCAAAGATGAAGCATACAAATAGCATAAACCATGACACATCAATAACACATCCAACGCACAAGTTGGAATCTATGCGAAGCCAAGTTTTAGCGAAGCGGTTAATTAAATGCTTTACCACTAACGGCGATGCGTACAATTTTGTTTACTTTCACGCTATACAACGAGTAATCTCAAGGAATGTTTACGTTTATCCACCACAAAGGCCACAACTTTATTGTCACGCAATTTTTATGTTTATGCACTGCATCGTTCACAAGCTATGCCGAAATACAAACTCCAAATCAGCCGAATGCATACGGTGTGAGACGTCTACGCAGCGATGCCTTGAGGACGAAGGCGATGTATGATACTTGCAGAGTCGCAGGCGTTAAGAAGGTGCACGTTAAAGAACTCCAGGTGGTCCAAATTAATCCGGAGTCTCCCACTACGGCGTGCCTCATAATAAAATGGTGGTTTTGGCACGTAAAACCCCATAATAGTTTTTTTTTTAATTCCCAATGGCTGCGATGCCACGTCACGTGCTCTCCGCTCACGGAGCAGAGCGGGCGAATAGGAACACCTGCTGCCGCTCTAGCTTGACAGGTGTTGCGTGAGGCGAGGGGCATCGCCGCGACATCACGCCACGACGTAACACGATGTCATTAGGCAGAGTGCACAGGTCTGCCATCTAGGAGGCGTTGGTTTACTCGGGGTGCATGCTCTAAATGGCGTAGTTTGTTGGCATATAGACACTGTGATGTTGAAAGCCGATCTGTGCATGAATACTTTGTGGAAATTGTTGTCAAAGTACGGATGTGTATAAGACAATTGACTGTGATGTAAATGCTGGATGCTTTAAAGCAGATAAAACGAGTGTGATCTGTGATCACAAACACCTTTTTAGGCTTGCTTGTAGCCAAGCTGGAAATTTTAAAAAAAGTTTCATATGAAGCTTTTCAGATGGGTGTTAACAAAACTCTGGAAAATAATTAACAGCCACCAAGAGTCCAACACGTACAGTACCGAATGAATAGGAACACAAAGTGTCCAATCGTATTTACCCGTGCTGGTCTTGTGCCGGACGATCTCGGTGTAGCTCGAAGTAAATCTCGAAGGACGAACTTCTTCCGGAAATGCAGACGCTCGAGGAACTCGTCGGTTAGCTTGCCGGGGAATCCCCGTCTTCTGCAGACGGTCAGTCTACACGTCACATCTCTTCACCGTCGCGGTCAGATCCCCGTACAACGCTTTCATCGCCTTCGCCGGCGTATCTCGAACTTTATGATGGATTCGGGATCCCATAGCATGAACAAAGCCTGGGAATCTTCTAGACATTTCTCGCGTCTTCGGACGCGGCCGCCGAAGAGCCATCGAGGAGGGTGGTGACTCATCCGTAGGCGCCCGCCGGATTGTCGTCCTCCTTCTCTCTTTCTCTGCTCCCGTGCGCGGAGTCTGAGAGGGTGTTTCGGCGCTCTCTCTCTCTCTCGATACCGTAACCTTCGCGTATCTTGTCGAAGCTTCTAGTCTCCGTTGATCGCGTCCGCTGTCTGTGGCGTATGCACTCTCTCCCTCTGTCGAAGCTGCCGCGGAGCCGACGTGCTCCTCCGCTGGCTTGTGTGGCACGCGACGCGCGCTTTGATTTAGCGCACTTCTGTGACAGGTATATTTCTCTTTACTTGCTTTGCAACGCAGTGCTCAAGTGTGAGTGTGGCCAATGGTGCGACGCGCTGTACACGGGGAAATACGATCGAGGCTCCGCAAGAATTAGGTGCGCAAATCACCGATGAGAGTACACCGCTGCCCATATCCTTATCGCCATGCAAGAATCGAGTTGTCTGCGTCATTTACGACTGCGCAATAGTGTCGTTACGCATTGCCGCAACTGAAGCGATAGAGGTGTAAGATTACACAAGCTGAAGTTATTCATTAAATTGTGAATTACCTTACCATATCATGCCATTTAGAAATGCCGCTATGATGCAGTATTTGTTTTTGAGCGGCATGAAATAACGGCGATTAATGAGAGATTGCAGTGATACGGCACGACGTTTAATGAAATCCATAATCGGTGTGCATCGACAGGCTATCCAAAATTAGACCACTTTCGTTGATAACATTCTAAAACAATTATTAATGTGATACGGTTATCACTAACTTTAATTACAACATATATATATATATATAATAAAAAATTCGTCGGCCCTTTCACTCCATGAAGATGGTTAACCAGCTAAGCTGAAACGTGCGGCCCCAGTGTTTATTACTGGGTTAATCCCGAGGGTTCATTAAAGTATTTCTCAATTATGGGGTTACACACACGTTCGGATGCGACGGAGAGAACGACGTCACTGACTGTAAGGCCGCAGTCCGCCGTTGTCGCTTCCGTTCGATGTCTCGAGTTTGCTCGGCGGCGTGGTTAGCAGCATTCGCCCGCGATTCTTCGAAATTAAATTGCTTCAAAATTGAATCTGTCCGTTACGCGAGACAATGAATTGCTCATATCCTCTTAACCAATGGCTCATACCCCCGTAAACGCGGCCTCCCCATTACGACGACAGAAGAGAAGTGAAATTCTACGCTGCAGTGATGAGCGGCAACGCAGCCGGCTGTGGAAGCAGACGACGACGACGAACGCGGGAGGATCGGCACAAGCGTGTGCCGAGCACGAGCGAACGAGCCAGCTGCGGAAGAAGACGACGACGCTCAAGACAATGTTGATGATGATAGTTTTCTGTACACAGGCGATTTCGCCTAGGCATGTAAAGATTCGCTTTAAAAATACATTGTTGTCGCGAGGCTTGACATAAAGGTAAATGACGCCTAAGTGTCAGGACCCCTTAATTATATTATCAGTTAAGCTTCTCGAAAAAAAAAATCAAGCAGTGTAAAGAGTTACTGCTAGTTTCACGCAAGCCACTGGCTAAAATACTACTACTACTACTACTACTACTACTACTACTACTACTACTACTACTAATAATAATAATAATAATAATAATAATAATAATAATAATAATAATAATAATAATAATAATACGGTGTAGAAGGTCGTCGACACTCTTTCGGAGGGAAGCAGGCGAATCAACCAGGCGAGCGTGTCGGCACGCACCTTCTCGTGTTCGAGGCCTTCCCCTTTCGTTCGGCGAGCAAATCAGTTGCAATCATCTAATTGTTGTAATTAAACAGCGAGTTTGAAATCAGCTACAAATAAACCGTCATTTGTCCCGAATGCCTTGCTGTGGCGATCTGTAAAAGTGGGCGGGTTACTATAGCTAGGCTACGATTCTTGAAGATCCGGCATTAAACTGTAAAAATGTGGTCAGGCACCACTGTCACACGTGACGAACCACTCATCGACTTTCGATTCGCTCTATAAGGTCACGTCGAGCTTGCCACGATAGTTGCTGATGGCTCTGAAGGCGTTACGATAGACAAGCTTATTTGATTAGAATCCATTAGTTGTAGTATACGGATTATGAAAATGGTTCAAGCTCACCACACGTGCGCGCGCTAACTCCATATAGCCCTCACTTCAGGCTTCGTTCTGGTCCCATCGGAAATCCCATGTGCTTTATATACTCGGGTCGCTGGTCATTTACTCTTCTGTGTGCGCACCACGTGGGGTGCCCGGAGTATCGACTAGAGTTGCTGTATATGGCTCCCTAAAGGGAGCCTATATATACAGTAACTCCAGTCGATCCCGCAGGCCCCGCATAATTACTCCTAAAGTTTGCTGTCGCAGTAAGCTTTGGAAACCTTTCGGGTACGGTCACGCTAGCGGCAAAAAACGCGCGCGTCATGCCGCGAGCGGCATGTTGCCGCGCGTCAGCGCCTTGCCGCGAGTCCACCGTGGCAAGCGCGTCTCGCCGCGCGGCAGCGCGATAAGATCTCGCGCGCTCTCGGAACGCTGAATCACCGTGAGCAGAAAGGGTACGATCGGACAGCGTCCACAAATCCCTCCATGGAACCGCGAGAGACGACGGTCGTCGATTGGAAAGCCGGCGCGGAGCGGCGGCGGTCCGGTTGCCATGGCTCCGTGACGTCACCCTCGTCGCTCTTGATTGGTTCTTCATCTCGCCGCACGCGGCAATCTCGAACCCATTTCGCGCGGCACGCCGCAAAACCCCCTATTCCTGCCGCTTTTGCGGCGCGTGGCATGACGCGTTGCCGCGCGTTCTTGACGCGCGTTTTTGCCGCGTGTTTTTGCCGCTAGCGTGGCCGTACCCTTACACGGCGTTTATCGTGCAGAACTCACTTGTCAGTTATTCTATACATTAGTTAGAATTCGATGTTGAAAACATCGATTTTGAAACGAGCAATTCTCTCAAAAAAAGAAAAAAAAAAAAGAAAGACCACCCAAGCACTCCATACAGATCGTTAACCAGCGAAGCTGAAACGTGCGGCCCCTTTGTTTATCACTGGGTTAATTCCGACAGTTCATTGAAGTATTTCTCAGTTATTGGTTACGTATTTGTGTTTCTTAATGAGGCTACACACACGTTCGGCTGCGACGAAGAGAACGACGTCACTGACGGTATGCCCGCCGTCATTTTTTTTTCTTCGTTTCACCTAGCCATATATAAGGCTTCGCTTTAAGGAAAAAAAAAAAAGGGGGGGGGGGGGGGGTGCTTCATCTTGTGAGCAAGCGCGGCATTGCGTGGACATTTCTATAGATTGCGTCGCAGGTGGATTCCCAACAGTTGGTATAGTGTAAATTAACTGCGACAAAATTTAGTTGTCTCTGTTTCCTTCCAATCTCGTTCTTCGAAATCTTCTAGATGGCTTGAGATACGCGGCTCACTGAACCTGTACCTGCTATATATATCAAGAACACCAAAGCAAGGTTAATGAAGCCTCTCAAACGCCGCGTTCATGCAGAGCCGCGTATCTCAAGGCAAGACATCCAAAAGATTTCGAAGCACGAGATTCGAAGGAGAGAGAGACAGAGAACTAAATTTTGTCGCAGTTAATTTACGCCCACCAATCGAAATGAGATATTTCCCCGCTATACACCACGCTGCACACTTGAAATCCAGGCGCAGTGGCGAAATCGCGAGGAAATCTTTTTGCGCTTTTCGAGCACAAAATACTTTTTCGGTCGGCTCTGGCCAACCAAATATAGAGAGCCGCAATGCGAGTTTCCTTGCGCGAGCGGTGTGGAGAAGATTAATTAAGCGAACCCATATTCAAGGTGCATGCGAAGCCGAGCAGCATGCCGCGCGGAATTATACCAGACAGCGAGCCGGAGCAATATCGTCCTTCTCGAGCTGACGAATCGACAGTTACGCGCGACGATGTCTCTTTGTTTCTTGTTGTTTGCTTATTTTGTTCTTTTCTTTTTCCTTTCCGGGCGTCTTCGCGAACGCGCACGACGGCCACCGATTCTTATTAAAAGCGGGCGCCGTAATACATGTTTGAAAAGAAAGCAGACCGTCCTCGTGCGCTCTTCGCTATACCTTGAGAGGTCAGTGGCCGCGCGTTTTATTTGGCCATTACAACTTAGCGAGGGGAAGAAGAGAAAAAAAAATCAAGAGAGAAAGAAACGGAGGAGGACGAGAGAACAACGGTCGGCTCTTTGCTACGACATCGCGCAGTTATCGTGGGATGCTCTCGGAACCTGAATTCAATAGCGTCGAGGAAGCTTCCGCGTTCGACGCGCTCGCGCGGCTGTGAGGGGAAAAAAGCGCGTCCCGAGTTGGGCGCAGTTCAGCGCAGCGCAAACGTCGGCTCACCGGAGGACCAGCGGGCAAAGGGCTGACCGTCAAACACAGGTTCTCGCATTGCCCGGATCTGTGGGGACTTCTCTTCTTCAACCATTCGCTATATAGCCGTTTAACTGTTAGCGGTTGCTGAGTGGCACTACGCAGCTACTATTGGGTTTGTTGGAATGGAGTATTGTAATTCCCGTCTGTATTCAACTTTCAGTACCAGAAAACCAAAGAAACAGCTAAGCATGAATGAATGAATGAATGAATGAATGAATGAATGAATGAATGAATGAATGAATGAATGATGAAGAGTGCACGCCTTGCTTTGGCTACGTCATCGTGTATGTGATCTCTACTCATGCTCTGATCAACAGTGGTCGTACAAGGAACGTCTCTTGCTGGAGCCAACGTTTCGACAAGGGGGCTTAATTGTCTTCGTCCGGGCAGTATAGTTGCTCTGACGAAGACAGGTCCCCTTGTCGAAACGTTGGTTTCGCACTGCCACATTCGAGGCACGTTGCGTGTATTCGCGGGTTTCTTTTACGCTCGGAAAAACACATTTATGTAGCACGTAGTGAGCAACGGAAAGCTGTATCGGGAGTTTTTCATGTTGTTCTACAGTTTTCTCATCGACCCTTTTCATCGAATTATACTACTTGAGAAGTTGATTAATTAATTAAGGCTAATTATGTGAATTAGGAGTAATGCATTTGCATATTGTTAAAGTTTGGCTAAAGTTACGTGGGACACCCTGTATAGTGACGTCATGCGCTGTCTTATATGTCAGCCTCTAGATTCCTCTGCATGCTATATACGCTGCAAAATCAAGCACACGTACCGGCAAACACAGGTAAGGTGCAAACTGCCGGACCTTTCCGATCTTGAGTCCAGCAACGCGCAACCGTATTGACCCTTTTCGCGACGATCCCGTGGGCGCTGCCATGTTTGATCACGTGGTGACGCTTCCATTTTGTGCGTGCGTGTGTGTGTGTGTGTGTGTGTGTGTGTGTGTGTGTGTGTGTGTGTGTGTGTGTGTGTGTGTGTGTGTGTGTGTGTGTGTGTGTGTGTGTGTGTGTGTGTGTGTGTGTGTGTGTGTGTGTGTGTGTGTGTGTGTGTGTGTGTGTGTGTGTGTGTGTGTGTGTGTGTGTGTGTGTGTGTGTGTGTGTGTGTGTGTGTGTGTGTGTGTGTGTGTGTGTGTGTGTGTGTGTGTGTGTGTGTGTGTGCAGTTTAGCCCGAAATCACTACATAAAGCCTGTATCGGCTCATGGATATCTCTAAAGCACAAATACGTTCTTAATGGCACAGCGCGCATGATTTTCTTCTATTTCTTATATTTGGCCTATACCCCGTTCTTGGACCACTGAGTATGTGCTGTGGGGTATACGTTTCATTGTGACTCAAGGGGTATAGAAGCCCTAAATGTATTTACGCATGTGTCGCACTTCCCTCTCCATGCACCTCTCCTCACCATTATTCCCTCAAAAAACATCAAACATCGTTTACGTCCTCGTGACATCTCTGCGTCGGTGCCTCACATTGTGCACCGGCATGAATTCTGTTTGCATATCGGCATATACAAGATGTTTCATTTTTAACTGCACCAAATTTTTAAAAATTGCCTGTGGCAGATAGCACAATTATAATCCTCGATCTAAACTACTCGATGAGGCGGCCATTACTTCCACGAGAAATCAAAACGCCTAATTAAATCATTAACATAACTACGCTAATTAACTTTTTAATTAAACATTTTATGGCACATCTTTCAATCTACGAATTATAGCTGCTGAGTTCGCAAGGCGTATCCACCTGGAACCTATTCTCAGGACTGAAACAGTTTCGAGATATTAATTTTCGATGTGTCCGACGAAGTGCATTGGTGTTCCAGTTACTTCTGTGCTTCAATGCATAAAACAGCGTTTTCCTAAAAAACTGCAGGACCAGTTTGAGCATGCCCTGCAAAAAAGAAAACGTCTGAAGCCAGACGCCGTTTTCTGTGGGTGGTAGGGGACTGAATGCACTGTTGAATGGCGTAAACTTTCCCTGCCGCTGATGCGATAATCGCAAAACTTTGTAAGATAGCTTTGTGGCGAAAGCCTAGTTTTATTGACTTGACTTGAATTCTGTCACTTCTAGGCTCCAAGAACCAGCACTCTTGCACTGTTGCCAGCAAACATTGGTCATCGATTCCCTTGTACGAAATAAATTTGATCTAGAAGCTCCTGCATCTTGAATCTTTTTATACATGCAGATTTACTGCTACGAAGCATCTGTTTAGTCTGCTATATAAATGAATCGTAAAAATAAGCTTTGCATAAAATGTGAACATTTGAAACGCGTTCAAGTCTACGTGTACATGCACCGCATATATCGAAAACGTGCACCTGCTGTGCACGACGGTTAGTGATAAATGACGTTCTGTTGACGGTCACTGACGTAAGTGCAGGCGCGATAGTTCTCTTCGCGTCGATCATTAATCGGCCGGTTTGGGCAGTCAAAATGCGCTCACATAATTGTCCACCCTACGTCTGTGAAGTTATCTTTAAACAACCTTTGAAACATTTCTTGCCTTCCGACCTCGGGGAAAAAACTTCATGTGCATGCTGAAAAATATTGCACCGCTTTTTGTTGCAAGGCACTGCGCGTTTGCACGCGAACTGAAAAGAGCAACATGAAAGACTCCCAATACAGCTTTTTGTTGCTCAGTACGTGCTACATAAAAATGTTTTTCCGAGCGTGAAAGAAGCCCGCGAATACACGCAAAGAGCCTCGAGCGACCAGTCGCGCGGCAATTCTGCGTGTATTCGCGGGCTCCTTTCACGCTCGGAAGAACACATTTATGTGGCACGTATTAAGCAACAGAAAGCCGCATCGGTAGTTTTTCATGTTGCTCTACAACTTTCTCATTGACACTTTGATAATTAGGACAGTACTTCTCGAGTTAGATAATTAACTACAATTACCTAATTAAATCTCAGTAACGAAAAAATTACTCTTGGCTACTCCACTGTACTGGAAACAATACGCAATAGGTTTGCTTCACGTAACGCCGTTCCTCTTTTTTAAAATCGTGCTGCGGGATAGCTGGGACACCCTGTATATTTACTAGAGCATGCGTTGACAAAAGTGACATGCGTATTCTAGGAAAAACATGAAGTCCGTGCAATTAATTGCGGACGCTCGGGCATATTCACTGGTGCTTGACTATAATACGTATCGTGGGAGCGCTGACGTGAATAGAGGTGAATGGTTGCACCCGTTGTGCCGACGACCAACTAAACCACCCGCCGCCGACTCGTCGCGTAATTCTCCTCGTTGTGTGCCTTGCGGTGCGCTAGCTGTGACGACGTGCCGCAGTGAGCGAGCGATTTTGCAAGGCGGAGCAGCAGTGTCTGTGTGTGTGTGTCTTTCGTTGTTGTGCGTCTTTCGTTGTGATCGTGGCCGTGCTAAGCGAGCGCGTATAGCGTCGTCGCCCATGGCGACTCGGCATCTTTCGTCGTCCGTGCCGCCGGGTTCGACCGCCGTGTTGCCAGCCAGTACCGTCAACGCCCCCGCAGAGGGAGGGGCAGTGTGGGAACGCTGACGTGAATAGTGGCATAAGAACCTACTGTGGACGAGGAAGGCGACGGAAGCGCGAGCGGTGGCGCGAGGAACGCGCGAGCTGCGGCTGCAGGCGCCCTTGGGCGCGGCCTGCCACAGCCTCCCACAGTATGCAAGATGTATTATGCGTGAAGAATATATATATTTTTTTGTTTTACTATTTGCATTGTTCCATTCATGGGCGGAACGTGTACACGTTATCCGATTTTATAAGATATACTGGGAATTTCAGTAAGATACTGAAAAGTCCGCTGTAACCGCGAGGCAGTCCCCCCCCCCCCCCCCCCCTCTTAATGTAAACCGCTTCAGAATTGACGCGCGAACACCATTTTTTAGTTATTTTTACTCTATAGGATGCCTAGTCCTCTCTCGTGGGCATCATCCTCTAATCGTACCCAAAATTAAACGACAAACGAAAACCCGCCAAAAACCATCAGCAATTTAACAAATGAGGAGGGTACATTAGGTTTAACGTCCCATGCAATGCAACTCTGGGGCTGTGAATAAAGCTGTAGTGACATCTTGCATCTGTAGCGGCATTCATTTGCGAGTATTTTAATCACGCGGGCATGGCATACGTTGAGGGACGAGTCGTTTACGAATATGCGCGTCGCGCGAGCCAAGAGCGTGTCTCATCTTTCGAGGGCGAGGTGCGGGTGGCGCTTGGAAGTTCAGTTGTCGCAGTGGTTAATTATTAGACTTCTTCCGAAATGTGAGGGCTGCCCCTTCGTCACGGAATGGAGGGCAAAAGAAAAGAACATCCGGGAGATGACATGTTCCTCTCCACGGAGTACTCCACGCTCAGCAATCGTTTTATACGAGGTCGTTCCTGTTCCACATGTGCGAACACAGTTTTCGAGTCGCGCACAAAGTGCTATCGGATTTCTTTCTTTCTTTCTTCTTCCTTTCTTTCTTTCTTTCTTCTTTCTTTCTTTCTTTCTTTCTTTCTTTCTTTCTTTCTTTCTTTCTTTCTTTCTTTCTCAATGAAACAATCTTGCGTTGCGGGTCCAACTCTCGACGCCATTCCAACTACACGACACAAAACCAGCCATCTACGTATATCCTGATTACGGAACATATTTTTTTTCTATTGGTAAACATATTTGTTTTCTATTGGTACCGTAGACATTCTTCAGGGATGTGTCTTAAGCCACACCTATTCATCCTGTTGATGATAGGCTACTCCTAAATCTTTCTCGCTTGCACCTCAATCTTCTTGTTTAGACTGGATACGTAATTTCTTGACTAACAACAGTTCGTACCTCCTCGATCCTCTAAAAGATCCGTTCTCTCCGGAGTGCGCCAAGGCACAGTTCTGGGGCCCCTTCTCTTTATTATATATACTAATGATTTACCGGCTAATCTTTCTTCTAACATCTGCCTTTTTGCTGACGGCTGTGTCATTTATCGCCCAATACTTACTGGTACCGGCAACCGCGCATTGCAAGATGATCTTGAGAAAGCTACCACTTGGTGCCACATATGGCTATAGTGTCACTGAACACTACAAAGAGTTTACTGGTACCTTTTTATCGGCGGAAGCTTCACCATACTCCGAAGTACGTTCTATTCTACGTTCTATTATAATCTGTGGAGTCATGCAAGTACCTTGGCCTTACACTTTCAAATAACCTTTCTTGGTCTTTTCGTATTAGGACCTCACTAACGAAGCCAATCGCACGCGTGTCAGACCTAAGCTAGAATACGCACGCTCCGTTTGGGACCCACACCAAGCCGCCCTTTCTAACACTCCAGAAGCAGTTCAAAATCGTGCAGCTTGTTTTATTTATTCTGATTATTCATACCACACTAGTCTCTCTCAGCTAAAATTAAAAGCAGGAATTCCCAATCTAGATATATAGCGTCATGTTCTTAGTCTGTGTCTTTATCACAAATTTTATCATTCTGCTCCTACTACTTCATCCATCATTCCAGCGCACGGTCAATCTTGCCGATTACGTCACGAAAAACCTGTGTGCCCTCCGCCTGCCCGGACCACTGCCGCACTTTCATTCTTTCTGAAGACTGCCCGGGACTGGAACGACCATTCCACCGACGCCGTACACCACTCCAATCCACATCATTTCAAGGCTGCTATTGAGTGCACATTTCACTGAAGTGATCACCCATCCCTCATGTAATACCCCACACCGGGGCCTTTGAGAAATAAATAAATAAATAAATAAATAAATAAATAAATAAATAAATAAATAAATAAATAAATAAATAAATAAATAAATAAATAAATAAATAAATAAATAAATGGTGACTGTATTTTGATGGGGAGATTTCAAAAGATGGCACGTAACCCCTACGAGGGATGTGCTAATTAAGAATCGGGTGATTCTACGCACATATATTTGCAAGAAGAATGAAGAAGTGGTAATGGTAAAGTTTGGAACCGTAGACTAGCGTATTTTTTATTTGTGCGGTGATATTGCTACACGGCTTGAAAATGTGCGCTTCATTACGCGCAGGTGATTGAGCTGCGGAGGTGCTGATGGCTGAAAACGATGATTGTCTCATCCATAAGTTATATAGGGTGTCCTGGTTACTGCGAGTTACACGTTCAGCATAAAAGCACATCCCCGAGACCGGCGCGTCGAATTGTATTGTTCTTTTATTACGTCAAATAGGTCCACTAACTACTATATGGGACATTATACGCGGACGCTCCCGAGACGGGAGCGTCCATTTATGCAGAAGCTTCAGGTCCTGTTAACGTCGTCTCGTTCAAGCACAGGCCGTGGCAGCCGCTTCACCAGCCTCCACAGAAGGAAACCCAACCGTCGTGGGGCCCACCCAATGAAAGACGGCACGACCGAGTCTTCGAGGTACTGCAGCACAGTGACTGGCGGGGTGACTACTTCCGACCCGTCAGGGGGCGCCGGCGTCTTTCCTCTGGTTGTGTGGGAGCCCATACGGAGTCTTACGCCGCGTCGTCTTCAACTTCGCCGTTCAATGAGTGCGTGGATACATTCAGGCTGCCGTGTTCTTCCTGCTCGACGTCCGCTGCCTATGGCTGCGTTACTGCATTCAACCTTTTACCATCACGCTCCGTGTATTCTGCGACCCTGCCAAGGAAAAGCTCGAGACTGTGCATAATGAGCCGCGGCGCAAGTTGGAGTGCGGCCGGGACGCTCTTGCATGGGGCCTCTATGGCTGGTTGCGAGGCTGGTTGCTAGGAGACGGTGAATGGAAAGATGGTTCCGTTGAAGCCATTGGTTGAGCAGGTCGAGACCCAGGGCCAGCAGCAGATGTTCGCCCAGCTGGCCTATCTCCTAGGCCAGAAGTGCAATCACTGGGAGGGCCTGAACAGCGTCGCCATTGCTCACCTGCGCACTCTCTACGTCGTCCTGGAGGAACGCAAATGCTGCAGCACGGACCAGCGCGACAGCCACGCAGCTGTTGTCGAAAAGGCTAGAGGATCTGATGTCAGCAGCAGGAAAGGGAGGAGATGCAGGTGTGCTGCAGAAACGCAGTCGCGCTTGCGGCTTGGAGTGCACTGCAGCTCCTCAAACCCATGCGCGTTCACGCTACGTGAAAGGCGACCGTGCATCGGGGGCAGCGAACTGCAACCAGTGACGTCATTTCGGCATCTGGGCGCGGAGAAACTCACAAAAAGCTGCGGATTGATGCAAGTCGCTGCGAACCAAGCCGAGCACATGTGCACAGCCTGTTGTAAGGGCCGCACCAATTCTCCGAATGGCTTGGCGCGTTCCAAAAGCTGCCGTATGGCCAGGATGCTGTCCGGTGCTTCATTCCTTTGGTGATGCGGAGAGCGTTCTGGTTGTCGAGGAAGCCGCCGCTCATTGCGCAGGATCCACAGCTGCAGCAGCTGGTCGCCCTTACTTGAAGAGGCCTCGACGCATACGGTGAACTGGATTCCAGTAGCTAGTTGCGCTGCGTCAGCTCGATGTTGATGCGTTAACGGGGATGTTTTTCGTTGCCGAGAACGCTGAGATGACATTTTGTCGCCCTTCACAGGTAGTTGCGGGATAGGGCCCAACGCAGAAGCTGCATGTTCTCCCAGCTTGACATGAAGACGCGTCGGACGTCCTCGTTCCTCGTGTATATGGGCAGCGGCTCCGGTAACGCCGGTACGTCTTGCCACGGGGCGATGTTCAGGTGTTGTGGATCCTCTGGCCATGGAAGTCTTGGTTTCCCTCTGTAGCGTTGGCGTGCGACGCCAGACAAACGGGGATAACTTCTTGTCCGTCTCGAACGATTGCTGCCACTGGAAAATGGCGATTCGATGAACGAGCATCAGCTGCGCGAGGACACGCGGGAGCACTTCTTTATCATCGTGCAACGCCGCGTGTTCGGCTGTGAAAAAATAAAGAAAAATAAGAAGCTTCGCAAATTGCTTACTCTGTATCTTGTACGATGTCCTTGTAGAATTGTTTAATTGTGTGCTTTTTTTCTTGAAGACTAATAATTTTTTGGATTACCACACGATAAAAAAGAAAGAACAAACAAACACGCAAACAGGGTAACGAACAAAAATACCATGTGCCGTCTCTGATTTGACCCTATATGCGCACGTGCAGCGTCAACAACCACGGTGCTGGTCAGATGCTGTGCGGTCAGACATCTGTTTGCGTGAAACAGACATAAGCCATAAGCGAAGACAGACATGAGAAACAGTACAAAAAAAAAAAAGCGCAAAGCAGCAGTCGTGGCTTCTTTTATTAGATTGGCGCGTCACTTCGAATGCTTTTACCAACTCATAGTGTGCGTCCAAACTGCGGGTATTATTAAAGCTCGTAGTAATGAGCTAGGTGTCGCTGTTACGACTGCGATCTTCGCGGGAATCTGAAGTTCCCTTATTGTCGTGTGAGCAGTTTAGTGCAGTAGGAATCTGTTGTACGTACACTGGCGTGATTTGAATTTTTGTTTTATTGTGGCCTGTGCATTTGTCACTTACTTGGTAAATGAGATTCACGTGGGTAAATGACGGTTTAAAATAAACAATTTTGGACAATTGTGATAGTGTTTTCGTACCCCTTACCTGCTTTAGAGTTCTTGTCTGAAGGAACAAATCTTATATGGAGTGCTGAAAGGCAGGTGATGTGAAGCTGGTGCTGTTTTAACGCGAAGCTTTATATGTCTATAGGTGATCGAAATCGTATATGCGTGGCAAGGCGAAATCGCCTGCGTATACAGTAAACTATGACCATCAGCATTGGCTCGAATGCCATCGTCTTCTTCCGTAGCTAGCTCGTTGGTTCCTCTCGGGCAGCGCTCGTGCTCGGCACACGCTTGTGCCACTGCTCCCGCGTTCGTCGCCGTCTTCTTGCACAGCTGGCTGCGTTGCCGCTCATCATTCCAGCGTAGAATTTCACTTCTCCTCTGTCGTCGTAATGGGGAGGCCGCGTTTACGGAGGTATGATCCATTGCTTAAGGGGATATGAGCCATTCAATGGCTTACATGACGGACAGATTTAATTTTGAAGCAATTTAATTTCGAAGAATCGCAAGCGGCAATGGGCGGGCGAATGCTGTTAACCATGCACGCCGCCGAGCAAACTCGAGACATCGAACGGAAGCGACAACGGCGGAATGCGGGCATACCGCCGGTGACGTCGTTCTCTCCGTCGCAGCCGAACGTGTGTGTAACCTCATAATTGAGAAATACTTAAACGAACCCTCGGGATTAACCCAGTGAAAAACACTGCGGGGCCGCACGTTTCAGCTTCGCTGGTTAACCATCTTCGCGGAGCGGAAGGGCCGACGAATTTTTTTCTTTTTCTTTTTTTGCCCAATTGCTTTCTTTGGGTCGTTTACCCGTATTCGTGGTAAATAAATAAATAAATAAATAAATAAATAAATAAATAAATAAATAAATAAATAAATAACTTGCTCAATCAATCAATTTCTTTTTGTTACGAGGCAACGCTGGATCGTCATTTAGGGCGCCCAAGGACGTGCTACAAGGACTATACACGGCGAACAACTAAGGGGCAACAAGTTTAGTACCGGTCGTTACCGATCGACTTTCTCCAATCAAAATATATAGGAAATTGCAGACAGAATGATAATTATTGCTGGCCAAACTTTATAGCAGTTTTGGACATCAAGAAGCGTGCGATGATCGCAGATTAGTTCTTTAATTTTGTTTTGATTATTTGAAGGAACATTTGAGACACATAGATAATTGTCTCGGGTGCTACGGTTAAAGGCAAAAGAATATGCTTGCCAAAGGTCGTATGCACCGAATTGTGAACGTGAAATAAGGTACACGCGAACGTGAACGTAAAATTAGGTATTAAGTAATTATAGGTATACTAAATTACTAGTTTTATGAATAAATAAAGAATGCTTAACAAGCTGCGGGGCTTGTAGCCGTTGAATGCAATATGTGCTCTGACGTTATATATCACAATTAAGTAATGCATTTTTATTAAAGAGCTGATATAATGGCTAAGATACGAAATACGAATGTTCACGGCTCCTACTGAATCAAAATTGAACTGTGTAGCTTTCTGCCTACAGGCTTCCTGTGTTTTAAGGGGCATTACTTTTACGGCCTTTGCACATGCATTCGGCAGCCTCCGAAGTATTCACGTGCATTCAAACAGTCTCGAGATGTGACGCGACTGCTGTGACAGCCTGCAGCCGGTTTAGCTTTCCGACGCTGATTTTGCGTTATCTTAATACATTTCTCGTCATATATTGGTCTGTTTTGTGCTCGGAGCGCACTATACACAATATCTTTTACGTTAGAGCGTTTCTTAATTTGCCGATTAGCCGACGTGTTAGCGCATCAAAACTTAAATGACAGCGATGGGCGTACGAAGGGATGTGATTGTGAATACGGGCTAAGAGGGGATCATGCAGCCGATGCCGGACATGTCGAAGTCGAAGGGTGCGCGTCCAAATGGTTCGACGCGGCGATAATTTATACAAATAAACTGATGTAAGGTCTAAACGTAGCTTCTCCGCCCGTCACTGATTACTTTTATCAATCGCAACAGACCGCAAACCGCGGCGGTGCTAGTGGTATGCAAGTGACCGCCGCTTGCATGCGCGCGTCGTGGTCAGTGTGCAGTGTGCACGGCATTCGACGCGCGACCCGAGTGCAAGGTGCGGCACGCCGTTGCGCGACGTACCACCGGGTGCCGAAAGGCTGCGTGCAGTCAAGTGTCGCCATGCGTGACGATCGATGGTTGCTGCAAGGCGCCCGAAAACAGCGCAGGCGCGGTGATAATTTTTACTTTGCCCGTCACGGTCGAAGTCAATGTACCACTTTATCGTTGCGACAGTCGCAGAGTTCCCATGTTCGTGGCAAAATGTCTCCGCACACAAGAAAATGGTCGGCGCCTGCTCATCGAAAGTGCCGAGGGATAAAGCGCACCTTACGGGGGAAGGGGGCCCGGAGGAGGGTGGGGAGAGTTCATGCAGGATCTTTCCATCATTTAGGGCAAGACGTTGGCATCGTAGAATATTTATCTCAGTATATTTTCATTAGCTCAGAGACGTTCTCGTAATTGGTGGTCGGAATTCGCGCTTTCACCGCCTATATAACGGCCTCCGTGCGAAGGGCTCGCGATACCGATCGTGCTGTGGAGCGCGTTCTTCGTCGCCGAAGGTTATAGCTGTTTGAGACGCAGCTGCCGTCTACCTCCGCTACAGATTTATTGGTTAATGACTGTGCTGTCTATCGAATCACGCAATGAAACAGCAAACACTTCCTAAATATCTTCATCACAATAAGTTTACGCCTCAAGCGTATCATTCTGTTAATAAAGCCAATAGCTTTCTTGAAGCGTATCGACTAAACTCTTACATTGAAAATCGTCGTGGAAGGTTCCTGCACTGTTTTCTTCGCTCTTGCAAAAGGGGAAAGCTTGCGCGCAGCTTGTATACGATTGTAGCAATTTATGTGGATGTTGTGTGCTGCTACGGTGCTCAATTTTATGTTTCGACTTCGCGGTTGGCGAGACCTATCGGGCTAAAATAAAATGTCTGGCGAACTTAGACGTTGAACGGCGGCAAACGGCCAGCCAAATGTATTTCGTTCAGCTGCTCGTTTGAGGTTGTACATTGTAAGATGTCGAAAGTGTGTAGACTTTTGTCTGAAGCACCAGCTTCAGAATCTCGTTCTGTGCGTTTGACAGTTCATGCTGCGCAGCCAGGGAGCCCGCTATTGAATAACGCCAACGTTACGTTTTCTAGAGAAATTCAGAGTAAAATGTAGCAAGGAACTTCGTATGAGCCTTTTCTTGACAGAATGATACCGCGAGCTCGGTGAGGACCTCATAACAACAATCTATGATAGCGGTACGCCTTTGTGAGTTACAAGGAACGACAAGACTTTTTTTTTTATGCGAAAGCGTCAAATGGCTCATTGAGCGAAAAAGCCGGCGTCCTGCATCTATAGCAGCGAAACGGCGCCTAAATTCCCATTGGCTGCGACGCCACGTCATGAGCTCTCGGAAGCCTGTGTTATCCGCGCGTTCCTTGTCTGTGCAAGCTCTCGTCTGCGTTCTAACTGCGCCTCGGTAAGGCCAAAGCAAAACGCGCCAAGCGTCTCAACGCGCTCGCTTGCCCGCGAGGAGTTCATAACTCGAAGGACCGCTCAGCAGCGTCCAGGTGGACATTAATGCTTTCGCATTCACAAGTCATAAGAAGCGCTGAGGTGCCCTCGGATATTTTTTTTAGTTGCTCAGCAGAGGGGGAGGGGCGCTTTTTTGCAACCACGGTGAGAGAGAGAGGGGAGATCGAGAGTGCTCTTTATTGGAAGGCAGATATATATTTCGACGTGTATATGACCGCTGGCATGCTATGTATACTCAGTATATGGAGCGGGAAGGGGATTTAAATATTCCGGAAGAGAATAGAAAACGAAGAAAAAGTAAAATAAAAAATGACGTGCGAGAAAACGTTCGTTCGAATACACCATGGTGACAATTGTAATGAATCCAAAGGACAGCGCTTTCGCTTTGTCGTTGAGAAGCGAAATTGTGGCGCATTTGAAGAACGCTGCACATGTTTGCCAGTCCACCATAATTATATATATATATATTTTCCGCAGGTTGGCCCAAACATGCGTGGAGATCGACGCGGCAGGGCATCTATCACAATTCTTGCAAAGCCAGTTCTTTTTTCTTCTTCTTTTTTCCCCCGAGTATCAGTGAATGAGAGAGAGAGAAAGAGAGAGAGAGAGAGAGAGAAACATTTAGTTGTTGCTATGTTTTGTCCGCATCACCAAGATGTTGGTGGTGAAGTGTGTGGTCGTTGAATGAGAATGCTACTAGGACCGCGCGTGTTTCCTGTCGTTTTTTACAAGAGAGTTCAAATGCTGAATCCCAGTAGCAGATTCGGAGCAAAATTTTCTGCTCTTTTCAAAGCATATCTGTTCCAATGGCAGATCGGTGGCCCGGACCACCTGTTCCAATGGCAGATCTATAGAAAGAATATGTAGCCGAGATATCTCCGTTGAGCAGTCGAGACCCCTCCGTCGAAATCCGCAGATTAAACCGGAAATCTGCCTGTCGTAGTTCCTCCAGCAGCCGTTGACTGGATGGTTCAACGTGTAGAGGACGATATAAAGTAGCCAGGGCAGACAATACCGTGCAGACAGAGCGCGAGCGATTGTTTATTCCATTGATGGAAGGACAGGCCGCTCGACAAAAAGGAGATTATTATTGCCACACTTTTTCTTCGTGAGGAAATCACGATTGCCTATGCTACTTCTCGGCTTCAAGCGGTTAGTAAACCGGCTCAGACGACGACAAAGGCACTAGCTATTGCAAATGCGCGTTTCGCGATCTGTTCTATCGGCCGAACTAAGAAATGCAAAATTGTGAGCCTTATTACCGCGACATAAAAAGGTAAGAGAGACCTTGCTTCTTTTGGGAAGCTCAAACTTTCTCGTTCGCTTTTGAGCTTTTATCCACCAAAATGGCTGAAGTTCCGCACGCAGTCATGTCACGGGACGCTGGTACGGAGCACCAACTGATAGCCATGGAGGTTTGTGCGGATCCGTTCGGAAAAGCATGACATGGGTCACTGGAATTCAGTATAACAGGGGATGCGCCTTGCTCACACCCCCGAGCCACTAACCTGGCTCCCTACTAACGCCACAGGCCAGCGCGCTATTGTTACAAGGATTAGAATTCAATAGCTCATCCGTAAACGATCGAACCCTGCGACAAGCGATGGATGGCGAGCTTTGTCGTTATAGAGGAAAGAAACTTTGGAGCTAGCGCACCTCTTCTGACATAAAAATATGAGATCAAATGATGGTTGGCATGAATGTTTACACTCACAAAGTCATCCCAATGCCGATTTCCCACGATTTACCCCGATGTGGCCCGTCGTACCAGATAAATTATGACTTTTGGCATGCCCCCCCCCCCCCCCCCCCCCAACACACACCTTTTATGCTTTCGCATTTATATGAGGCCGCATCTATAATTTCACGCCGGGCCTTGTGCATAAGGAAGCAACAACCTAAATAGACCTTTCGTTTGGCTCACGCCAAGCAAATGTCAGAACACAAAAGTGCTGGTCAAGACAGAGTGTATACTATAAATAGAAATCTGCACTATAGATTTCTGAAGACGTATTTATTGTTAGAAATTGCGACGCGGTTTCTCGTGCCACCACGAACAGTCCTTTAAGACTTTGTGTTTCTGGCTTCGCAATTTCGATTTCTATACTATATAATCGCATACTCGTTAAATTTCCCACTCCCGCTGTTTGATATATGCAACCAACAGAGTGGGGATTCCGGCCTTATACGACGTGCTCGCTGAAGCAAAGCTTTTTCCATACATGTGCTTGTGTGTAAGCTTGCAACGTACGACTGCAGCAGCCGAAGATTATTCTTACTCTTATAAATAACACAGCCTTTAACGTGACCTTTCTGATGCAGCGCGGTTCTTTCTATTTCTTATTTACCCTTTATAAGCGAATTCATGCTGGCTCTGGAAACTTCTGCGATCGCGTTTTGAGACGTGTTTTTTCTGTTCGGGCGTGCAGTTGTGCGAAAAGAAACAGCAAAAAAAAAAAAGTAAAAGAGAAATGAATTTCGGCGCCATTACGGTGGGCTTATATGAAAAATAAACTAGAGGCTTTATATATATATATATATATATATATATATATATATATATATACATCACCATTAAGCTCGCGTGTCTTCGTAGTAATGCGTCGACGAGCACGCCATTTCGCAAGCTGACAGACAGTAAAATTTCCAGCATATGACGCGGCGCTCTTCAGCCAGTAATCAATCTTCAATAGCGCCTGTCGGTGTGTCATGTTCGAAAGAATCAATCTTGTGACCGACAAGGGCAGCAAAATGCGGAGCTGCTCTTTTTTATCGATCAGTTCTTACGTCGCCGAAGCTATATATATATCCGCCGCTATACAAGGAATGCATTATAGTGGTGTGTTCCGTAATCATTTCTGGCTACACAGGGCTCTTTATTAAGCACCGAAATGCCAAAGCGCGGACGTTTTTCGCAATCCACCCCCGCTGGAAAGCAGCCGCCGCCGCTAAACATCGAACTCACGGAGAAAATGATTTGGTGCTCAGTCGTCGCACAACGCCGTTCGCACTGAGAAACCGAGGCAGCTGAGTAACATAGTTTTTTTAGTTCCAACACCTTATTTTCCGCCCATAGTTTTATGACTACTCCATTTTATTGTGCATATATTTTCTTTTCAACCAACAACTACCGGCAGCGTGACCTCAAAATGCGCCTCATGCGACGGTGATTGAGCCGAGCGATCGATACAAAGTGAAGCAGGACACTTATATAGCTTCCAGCACATAGTGGGCATGACCATGTCACTGTTGTGTGAGTTAGACTTCACCCAAGTTCACGTAAACAGCGTAAACATTCTAAGTAAAGTGTATTAATCTGCTTGACGCCTCTACAGTTTGCTGTTACAAAATCGGGATACCTAGTTTAGTCGGACGGACGGACGGGACGGACGGACGACGGACGGACGACGGACGGACGACGGACGACGACGGACGGACGGACGGACGAGACGGACGGACGGACGGACGGACGGACGGACGGACGGACGACGGACGGACGGACGGACGACGGACGGACGACGGACGGACGGACGGACGACGGACGGACGGACGGCGAGGACGGACGGACTGACGGACGGACGGACGGACGGACGGACGGACGGACGGACGGACGGACGACGGACGGACGGACGGACGGACGACGGACGGAGGACGGACGACGGACGGACGGACGACGGACGGACGGACGGACGGCCGGAGGACGGCCGACGGACGGGACGGAACGGACAGACAGACAGACAGACAGACAGACAGACAGACAGACAGACAGACAGACCAGACAGACAGACAGACAGACAGACCGACAGACAGACAGACAGACAGACAGACAGACAGACAGACAGACAGACAGACAGACAGACAGACAGACAGACAGACAGACGACAGACAGACAGACAGACAGACAGACAGACAGACAGACAGACAGACATGACAGACAGACAGACAGACAGACAGCAGACAGACGACAGACAGACAGACAGACAGCCAGACAGGACAGACAGACAGACAGACAGACAGACAGACAGACAGACAGACAGACAGACAGACAGACAGACAGACAGACAGACACGACAGACAGACAGACAGACAGACAGACAGACAGACAGACAGACGGACGACGGACGGACGGACGGACGGACGGACGGACGGACGGACGGACGGACGGACGGACGGACGGACGGACGGAACGGACGGACGGACAGTGTCTAATTATACGGCGGCAGTAGAAAGTTCAACGTACAGCGAGTCATCGAAATTGCGAAATTGTTTTGAAATTTAAAGATTTTTATACTTTTTTTTCTGAGATAGCTGAGGGTTTAAAATAAATCCTGCTCATCAAAAAATCTAAAATGTGAGTTTTGCTTTTAAATGCAACAAACTCATTTATTCGAACGAGCTCAGCGGTCGCCAATGAGAGGACAGACATGCTTCTACGCCAACATCTTGGAGTATACCGTAGGTATGATGAGCACAGAGACGGAGCATAAGACCCGTATGTAGACGCAATAGGGTCTTACACAAAGCCGCCAGCCCTGTGCTTAATGAGGCAGCGCTGTTTTTAAGTGCCACCATTGTGAGGACGCACACGGGGCAGTCTATTTATCTATCAAGCAGTCGGTCGCGTGCTCCACTTCGCGCTTTTATGTTTCGTGTCGTTTCTCCATGTTCCTTCCCGAAATTCGCATCCTGACCTACTGCTACGCGCAAGCAGTGTGACTGTGAGGCTGCGTGGATAGTTCCGGCCGTAAGGTTTAAGAGGAAACTTTAGCCCGGCCCCACACTCCGGGCCGCCTATTTAAATACATGCAATACACACAAATGCTTTTCTGAGGTAAACTCTGGGCCGATTTTAATTAACTTTATTTTGCATTTAGAGAGAAAGGTCATTGTAGTGACTGTTGAAGCGAATTTTTTATTTAGAGTCTGATTTTTTTATAAAGATTTTTAACACTTGTAAGAAAAAAAAAAAAAAAGAAGCACGAATTTACAAATCTATCTCTGCAATAAAAACAGATATCGAAGTCCTGTTAACTGCCACATTAAGCATCCAAGGCGGACAAATTTTGATATCTTAATTATATCTTACTTGAATATGCTACAATGTTCACAAGTGTTTTGCAAAAGTCATACTCACTTACTAGTGGTGTACGTACTTATGAGCCGTGTATAATATATCAATTTTTCCGCTTTAGACGTACTATTAGATGCAATTTAAACAATTTTATATCATTTTTCATCGCTTAGTTACAGAGTTGTGAACTTGATTGTTTAGTTTTCCTGAAATTTGCGTTTTCAACATTTTTGTTGAAAAATTGACGACCTAAATAAAAATTCGTTTACCTACAGTCACTAGATTTTAACTTTTTCTTTTACATGCAACAAACGTCATTGAAATTTGGTGCGGTGGTTGCTAAAAAAAAAACGATTTTTTACTTACTTGCCTATTATTAGATGACAGGAGCCCCCGAGCTAAAGCTAACGTACGTACATTCCTGAGCAAACGTATGCAGGCCATGGGCTCGCCGAAAAAAAATAAGAAAAAAAATACTGACTTTTTTGTAATCCAGTCACACAAACTGAAATAACGAGTGTACGCGAAGTTCGCAATGCCTGGTTGGACTGCAGTCCTCAATTGCAAGTTACATTCATAGGGGTAAAAGAAATAGTCGCCGTGCAGGCGCAAGTATTCCAAGATTTTCATCCCATCCCGTCGCCGGGGAACGAAGTTTGCATTGCAGGGCCGTGTTGCGCGCGGCGAACATGCCAGAACACGATACGTACGCATACGTATGACAGAACTCCGTAGCAAACTGAATGAAACCTGTAACCAAGCGCGTGCGGCCCAACGAACCGTTCCTAAACACGCGTCATGCATGCGCTATAGCACCTGGGAGGCCTCGCACGCACGTCTATATCCGTCTTATCTATTCTTCCCCCTTTCCCTCTCCCATGTGTAGGTAACCACCGGGCAGCGTGTTTCTATTTGCGCCCAAACACTGGCTGGGCGCAAATAGAAACACGCACCCGGCACGTCCTTTTTCAAATTAAAATCAAATCAAAATTTATTCCAACATACAACAGACGATGAGGACCGTGGACAAAAAGCCAGCAAGGCTTGACGTGGTCCATGGCCCCGTTTTAAAGGCAGCAACAAAACAACAAAGGATAAACACAGTCTAACACAAGAAAATAGAAAAAGCTGAATGTCCACACTAATAACTTTGAAGCCATTATCAGTATTACCATGAGGAAATAAAGCACATAAAGCAAATCATATGACATACATATTGAGTATTTTTTTTAGAAGTACAGCTAGTACTTGCAAAATACATCGCAAAAACAAAACAGAAACTTAACAACAGTCAAAACATGCAACACTATATACACAACCTTTATACAAAACCTTTATAAAGCTTTATGGACACAATGTATGCAATAGTTTATACAGCTTTATATAAAAAAGGTCTTGATACACATAGTACAAAGGCAAAACAAAATAATTATTATACAGGAAATACACCGCATCAAGAAAGAACGTTTGCATACACACTTGCATTAGATACATCATTATACAAGCATTAAAAAAATAAAGCATTATGTTATGTTTGCCTTGTTTAAATGGTAGGTAGTCGAAACGTAGCATTTGATAGGTATAATTTGTTGTAGGCCTCGGTAATACCCACATTCCGAGCTCCTTGTATTGAACGTTTTACCAAGTTAGATGTTTTTGTACCAAGGAATATAACGTTTTAGCTGTCGTTGTGTTTTTTAATACTGGTCTAAGATAGACGCCTTTTTTCGTAATACAATTGATTTTTGCCTTAATATTTT